>NC_089767.1:25909508-25912008 GCF_040412425.1 Macrobrachium rosenbergii | reverse complement strand
GGCATTTGTTATTTCAAGTTTTAACGAAGGAAGTTTTGATCAAAATAAGAATCTTTAGCAGTGAAGTATCCCTGAAAGTACAAGATATATATTTTAGCTTAAATGGTTCAGTTCACCAAAATGTGTTATATACTTTTATTGCCACTGCTATAATTGCGACAATAAATGTTATTGTTTTATGACACAAAGTGATCTCTTTTCCCCGTTTTGGAACTGAAAATAGTCGCCAAAGACATACGCGTAAAAAATTCTCCGAAAGTCGTAATAGCAAGTCATGCGCTTGGCTTGTCTTTACTTCACGCCTAAATGTGATGACTCAAAAATAACAAAAAGTTGAATTAACTTCATTTTTGCTTGCCCACTGTGCTACATTCTAATTTCATTTTTGTGAATGCCATTAGCAAGAAGTTATCTATAAGGTTTATTTATAAGCCAAATATTAACCCTTGATGTAAGGACAAAGATTATAAATTAATGCGTGATACCTATATTTAACAAGTAAAAAAATGCGCCGAAGTCTTTTCGGCGCAATCGAGTTTTCTGTACACCATAAAATCATGGCCACCGAAAACAGACCTATCTTTCGGTGGTTTCGTTATAATGCTGTATGAGCCGCAGCCCATGGAACTTTAACCACGGCCCGGTGGTGGCCTGGCCTATTTCTCTGCCAGACACACGATTATCGCTAAATTTAACCTTAAATAAAATAAAAACTACTGAGGCTCGAGGGCTGCAATTTCGTATGTTTGATGATTGGAGGGTGGATGATCAACATACCAATTTGCAGCCCTCTGGCTTCATTAGTTTTTAAGATCTGAGGGCGGATAGAAAAAGTACGGACTGAAAAAATGCGGACAGAAAAGTGCGGACGAACAGACAAAGCCGGCAAAATACTTTTTTCTTTTCCGAAAACTATGATGAGTATGGTCTTAGCAAGGGTACATAAGTAATTACATAAGTTAGCAATTATAACATTTCTACAAGGAAATCTCGAATAAATAACTCCAGTTTCCAATACCCTACGATTAAAAGTTCAGTGATGTTTTACTGTAATGATTCCCAAGCCTTCAGATATTATTGGTTCAAAAGTAATAAATACTTTACAGTAGGTTAAACATGCACGCACACACACACACAAACACACCCATAAAAACTTGTTGAAATCATATATACCACGTAACACTCAAATGAGGAAAATTTTTACGACACCGTTCCGAAATAATCACTTGCAAAATTGCAATTGGTTAGAATGCCAACAGGATGAAACGAATCATACATCTATTATGTGTATTTTTGTATATTATTACTGCAATTCTGTGCACGTGAGCGTTACTCGGCCCAAACGTGCTTGAACGCAGCGCCGGCTGTGCAAAAAATAAAACTTCAACTATAAGGAAAAATCTTGCCTTCATGATCCCAAAAAACCTGCACCTCTGGTTACTTTTTACTGCGTGTCATTTAGTGCCCTAGTCAACACCTACAGTCATAAAATAACAAAAATAGTAATGAACTACGCATGCTCCAAAATAAACTTCAATTAAGATAGTTACCCGTGCAAACACACCACTAAAAAATAACAAATTAACACTCAAAATAAATAAATAAAAAAAGTGGAGGTTATAAGAGAACTAAAAGCACTACACGCATATATATATATATATATATATATATATATATATATATATATATATATATATATATATATATATATATATATATATATATATTATATATATAAATATATATATATTTAAATATATATATACAATATACATATATTATATTATATAATATATATAATATATAGTATATATATATATATATATATATATATATATATATATATATATATATATATATATATATACAATATATATACATATATATACACAATATATATATATATTTATATATATAATATATATACATATATATATATATATACACATATATATATATAAATATACTTAATATATATATATATATATATATATATGTATATATATATGTATATATATATAAATATATAAAATATATATATATATATATATATATATATATATATATATATATATACATATATACATTGTATATATATGTAAATATATATATATATATATATATATATATATATATATATATATATATATATATATATATATATTTATATATTTATATATATACAATATATATATATACATATATATATATATATATTGATATATTTATATATATATAATGTGTATATATATATATATATATATATATATATATATAAAATATATATATATATATATGTATAAATATATATATATATATATATATATATATATATGTATATATATATAAGCCCAGCTAAAATATTCAGTATAAATGCATACATTATATGTATGTGAATACAGATACAGACATACACACACTCACATATATACATACATATGTGTGTGTGTCCTCCTTGTTTTCACGTAATTTAAAAAAAAAAAGATGATAGGCGCAATTT
>NC_089767.1:25889508-25904508 GCF_040412425.1 Macrobrachium rosenbergii | reverse complement strand
AAAGATGAAGATGCTTACCCACTGCTCACCCACATACAGATACAAAGGTTACCACAGAAAGATGAAGATGCTTACCCAATGCTCACCCACATACAGATACAAAAACAGAAAGATGAAGATGCTTACCCAATGCTCACCCACATACAGATACAAAGGTTACCACAGAAAGATGAAGATGCTTACCCACTGCTCACCCACATACAGATACAAAGGTTACCACAGAAAGATGAAGATGCTTACCCAATGCTCACCCCCATATAGATACAAAGGTTACCACAGAAAGATGAAGATGCTTACCCACTGCTCACCCCCATACAGATACAAAGGTTACCACAGAAAGATGAAGATGCTTACCCACTGCTCACCCACATAAAGATACAAAGGTTACCATAGAAAGATGAAGATGCTTACCCACTGCTCACCCACATACAGATACAAAGGATACCACAGAAAAGTGAAGGAAGGTGCTTTCAAGTCTGAATAAAGACACAAATACACAAATATACGTATACAGGCAAAAGCGCAATTATATGGATAAAAAAGAATTTGAAAAACAGTGATTGCGCATTCAGGCATAAACGATAACAGATGGAAAGTAGGAAACTTAACCAAATCTCTCTCTCTCTCTCTCTCTCTCTCTCTCTCTCTCTCTCTCTCTCTCTCTCTCTCTCTCTCTTACAAAATAAAAAAAAACCGACCGAAAAATAAAACTTGTAAGTTCCTTTGTACTCACTCTGATAATACCATAATAGTTACCGAATTTTAATGAAGGAACTGAATTTTTGTTTGATAAATACTCCGTACATAAAACAATACACGAGCCAGAAATGTATCAACGAACATACACAGAACAACAAAAATGTAAAAATATCAAATAGCATTCTTGGACTGGAGAGAAACAAAATCTCCTGTTATGTTCATCAATTTTCTCCCCTCGCTTAACACATTATGTAAATTTGCGACGTTATCTGAGAGAGAGAGAGAGAGAGAGAGAGAGAGAGAGAGAGAGAGAGAGAGAGAGAGAGAGAGAGAGAGAGAGTGGTAGTTTACCTCTAAAGCTAGCAATAAACTTAATATGAAAATCTTTTTTTCGAATAATCAAATAATAGTTGAGGTTGGAAAAACGAGAGAGAGAGAGAGAGAGAGAGAGAGAGAGAGAGAGAGAGAGAGAGAGAGAGAGAGAGAGAGGTAATCTACCTCTCAAGTTAGCAGTAAACTTAATATGAAAATTATTTTTTTTAATAATCAAAGAATAGTTGAGGTTGGAAAAACTACAGAATGAGAGAGAGAGAGAGAGAGAGAGAGAGAGAGAGAGAGAGAGAGAGAGAGAGAGAGAGAGGTAATCTACCTCACAAGTTAGCAGTAAACTTAACATGAAAATTATTTTTTTCAAATAATCAAGGAATTTTCGAGGTTGGAAAAACTAGAGAGAGAGAGAGAGAGAGAGAGAGAGAGAGAGAGGTAATCTACCTCTCAAGTTAGCAGTAAACTGAACATGAAAACCTTTTTTTTTCCCAAGCAATCAAAGAATAGTTGAGGTTGGAAAAACTAAAGCACAAAATTATGAAAGAGAAAAGAAAATAACAAGCTGCAGAAAATTATGTAACATCTCTGTCAAGTCTGTCAGTATCCCAGATATCCTATTTATTCGTCCACTTAATCTTGACGTCACTGGGAACCATTTCCGCCAAGAGGGCTGTAATTTGCATTTTTGAAGCATGATGCTTGAAAAAATGGTCATGCATGCACTCTGGGTTGGTCTGATTATGTCATGCTGCTGACAGCGCCGGTCGAACATCTGTGACTGACTGACTGACCCTCCTGGGCATCCCTCCTACCCAAGTCGGGGGGTGGGGGGTTATACCCAAGGACTCCTGAGGGAGGGGAAGGTACTAGCCGAAGGATGTTACGTGGCATGAGACTGGTTCGTTTCGGAGGGAGCCTTTGGGAGGGCTATGTTGGAAGATGAGGAAGGCTAATGGAAGGTTTTTAAAACCTAAGACATCACAGCGGTGCTACATAATAGATGACAATAATGTGGTGAGTGGGTGGTTTTTTCATCTAACTACCGCGTGTTCGGGAACCGCACAGAAATTGCTAACATCTGAATTCAAACTTGCGCAACTGGCCTCTCGTCGCCTTCCGAGTGTTGGCTACAAATGAGGAGAGACTAAACAATGACGTCTCTAGCTAATTATATATACACACATACATATATATAATATATATATATATATATATGAATGTGTTTAACTATTTGTGTATTATACAAGGTACACAATATATATATATATATATATATATATATATATATATATATATATATATATATATATATATATATATATGACTTTTATCACATCACCGTGATTCATATACAATCAGTAAGCTACAAACGTCCTTTAATATCAATTCGCTCTACCTCGAAATAATATATTTTCATATATGTTACCGAAGGGAATTTTTTAGTTGATAATAAGTTTGTCGTCCAGTGGGCTCGAACCAGCGAAGAGTTCTTGTCCTTCGCTGGTTCGAGCCCATGGGACGACGAACTTATTATCAACTAAAAATTCCTCTTCGGTAACATGTATAAAAATATATTATTTCCGAGGTAGAGCGAATTGGATATTAAAGGACGTTTGTAGCTTATTGATTTTATATATATATATATATATATATATATATATATATATATATATATATATATATATATATATATATATATATATGTATGTATGTATGTATGTATGTATGTATATATATATATATATATATATATATATATATATATATATATATATATATATATATATATATATATATATATGTATATATATATATATATATATATATATATATATATATATATATATATATATATATATATATATATATATATATATATATATATATATATATATATATATATATATATATATATATATATATATATATATATATAAATTATATGTACACATACACGCACCACTTGTGTCTGTGTTTATGCGCTTCTAAATGCGCAGGTTATTTAAAAAGTAAACTGATACCGCCGTAATGAGGCATTCCCCAGAGCATCTTACGATCTTTGGAGAATACATGTGACAATGTGACTACGTTTTGCGCCTTTAAAGCAAAATAATGAGGCAGTTGCATTAGTCCTCCACAGCTTAAAGCAGGAAAGGAACTCCAATAACGACGCCTGCTTTGGTTTTTAAAATGTATAGCGACTAAACGGGCATTATACGAAAAATAATTTTCTCTAGGTTGTTTAATTAGGTAATAGATTTGTCCCCACAACTTCCTTACATAATGAATAAAATGTACCTTTATGTTAAAACAATTTATGTTGCACGAAGAAAAATTTACGTGTTTTTTACCGTTAAAAGTCTGTCAGTACAGTAAAAAGAATTAAATTCATACAGGTGAGCCACGTTATTATCAATAACAAAGTAATTTATTTTACAACACAAAATTATGTAAAACTTAATCTCCTACTCCCATTAACCTCGGGCAGTTTACAATATATGAACAAGTTAATTCGCAACAATCTAATGGGTATTTTCGACAGATGCAGATTTCCTCCCCATACACTCCATACAATGATATTCGTATCGTTTTATAATGAGAAATGATGGGCGGTTCTGTTAGAATTGTACACAAAATTCTTGTAGTAATATAATCTTGTTGCGCACAAACACACACCTAAGCATATATATGTATGTATATGTATGTGAGTATATATATATATATATATATATATATATATATATATATATATATATATATATACACACGCATATATATACACATATATATCGTCTTGCAGATCAAATAATAAGATTCGGAAAACTGCGAATTTACTTACATGATTTTCTAACTGATGATACACGTAACTACGATGTAGTAAACTTTTGTACAACGTTTTCCGTACGTAGTAACGTTGCTTTATGAAAAAGAAGTCTACTGAAGGTGGCACGCATGCAGTTAACCTAGAATTAAGAAGACTTGATAAATTTACGAAAGATATCCCGTTACACGAAATAAAACAGTACGAGGTGAGGGACAAGGGCGCTTAGATAATGACTTATTTTTAAAATAAATGAAACACTAGTTTTGTCGATTGCTGGCTATAATTCTTAAGACGAAAGAGACGCCTGTCTGTTCGGCGCCCCTAGTCGATTTGTGTAAAGGAACCGATGCTTCTTTATTAGTATGACCTGTCCTCCATTTTTTGGGGAAATAATTCGAACTTATACCTTCACATCCGCGCCTCGTAATGTTTAAGAATATGCAAGACCTTAATAACAAATTTTGAATTCAGCATAAAAAGTGCAGGATGCCAAGATTTTTTAAACTGAATACTAGGAAAAATTTTGTTATCAGTGAGATGATATTCCTTTCGTCAATGTTCAAAAAGATAGGATTATATTCCACTAAACTCTCTACAAAAACTTGTATGCATGTAAAGAAATGATTACAAATACGGTATCCAAAACATGGACACTAATAATTAGTCATACAAGTAATTTTCCTTCAGTCTTAGTTAGACGGAAGGTATATTCCCTTGATGTTGAATGAAAGGCAAATTCCCTTGATGTTGAATGAAAGGCAAATTACTTTCGTGATGAATGATAGGCAAATTCCCTTCATGATGAATGAAAGGCAAATTCCCTTCATGATGAATGAAAGGCAAATTCCCTTCATGATGAATGAAAGGCAAATTCCCTTCATGATGAATGAAAGGCAAATTCCCTTCATGTTGAATGAAAGGCAAATTCCCTTCATGATGAATGAAAGGCAAATTCCCTTCATGATGAATGAAAGGCAAATTCCCTTCATGATGAATGAAAGGCGAATTCCCTTCATGTTGAATGAAAGGCAAATTCCCTTCATGTTGAATAAAAGGCAAATCCCCTTCATGTTGAATGAAAGGCACATTCCCTTCATGTTGAAAGGCAAATTCCCTTCATACTGAATGAAAGGCAATTCCCTTAATGTTGAATGAAAGGCAAATTCCCTTCATGCTGAATGAAAGGCAATTCCCTTAATGTTGAATGAAAGGCAAATTCCCTTCATGTTGAATGAAAGGCAAATTCCCTTCATGATGAATGAAAGGCAAATTCCCTTCATGATGCCCTTAATGTTGAATGAAAGGCAAATTCCCTTCACGCTCAATGAAAGGCAAATTCCCTTCACGCTCAATGAAAGACAAATTCCCTTCACGCTCAATGAAAGGCAAATTCCCTCAATGACGAATAATAAGGTAAATTTCGACCATACTGACTAGCATGGTAAATTTTCTTCCCTCATACCCAACGAACTGCACAGACATTTGTGGATGTACCAACTCATTGCGAAACTATGTCGTCTTGTAAAAAAAAAACAATAATAAAAACTATGTCGTCTTGTAAAAAAAAAAAACAATAATAAAGACAGCTGATAACAACTATTACTTGAACAACAGAAATAATACACTCCCATTCCAGGCCGGGGGGGGGGGGACAACTCGAAAATCCACTACTGCCAAGGGATGTCAAAAGGAGCGCATACCAGATCCATGATGAAAATACATGATGAGTATTTCCATGCGAGCAACCACTTGTAAGCTTGCATGCATATGAAGCTTATGATTCTCGCAATAAGCAGGTAACAATGAGCATAATGTGCACTGCACTCGGGGTTTCCCACAGACTCGTCTGTAAACAAGAATGTTTGTTCCTTCGAGAGAATTACTGATTGCGCCTACTATGACTGTTACTTTGTTTTCATTACAGCAATGCTCTCCAAGGGCTCTTCTATACTTTGACGTATGTGAACTAAATCATGTATAATATAGTATTAGATCGTTACTACTTAAAAAGGTCCCGCATTATCCAGGGATTTCCACGGAACCACGGCACCCCCTTTATTCGTTCACGACTTGGACAAACATTGCCATTAACCAGTAAAAAATATTTCTCACTATCGAAATCCCAACAGAAATTGTTACATTTCATGTCTTGACAGTATCTTCATTCCATAACAAAGTTTATGCGAATCTTATTACAACAGACATATGATCAACACACGAAGAAGTACATACTTATATAGTATAATATATATATATATATATATATATATATATATATATATATATATATATATATATATATATATATATATATATATATATATATATATATATATATATATATATATATATATATATATATATATATATATATTACATATGTGTGTGTGTAAACGTATGCAACTACTAAGTGCAGTCACGTAGAAGACAAATTCTTACAGCATTCCAAATAAAATAACCACAGTATACACGAACATTGCTCTTTACGAAAGATCACGGTGTTGTCAGACCCAAGAAACTACTGCAAAATAAAATCTTGAACACATTAAATAAAAAGGAAAATTGATACACTGCAACTGCAACAAAACTACCCGTCATCATAACTAATTATGGTGACAAGAACATATGGCAGCGCGCACGTGCGCGTCGACTTCTCAGTAACTCGCCTAAAATGTGCGAGTTGCCAACTAAATTACAAGATAAAGCAAGCAAACCGAATAATACATCAGATTCATAAATGAAGTAATAAGTCTAAGTGGATAGAGTCGGATAGCCAGACATTAGAGAGAGAGAGAGAGAGAGAGAGAGAGAGAGAGAGAGAGAGAGAGAGAGAGAGAGAGAGAGAGAAAAACCAGACATGACAGAAAAAGAGAGAGCCAGATATTTGAGGGAGAGAGAGAGAGAGAGAATGAGAACCAGACATGACAGAAAGAGAGAGAGAGAGAGAGAGAGAGAGCCAGATATTGAGAGAGACAGACAGACAGAGATAGAGAATCAGACATGACAGACATGGAGAGAGCCAGATATTAATAGAGAGAGACAGACAGAAAGAGAACCAGACGAGAGAGAGAGAGAGAGAGAGAGAGAGAGAGAGAGAGAGAGAGAGAGAACCAGACATATGAGAGAGAGAGAACCAGACATATGAGAGAGAGATAGAGAGTGAGAACCAGACATATGAGAGAGAGTGAGAACCAGACATATGAGAGAGAGAGAGAGAGAGAGAGAGAGAGAGAGAGAGAGAGAGAGAGAGAGAGAGAGAGAGAGAGAGAGAGAGAGAAAATGTGAAGCAAGACCGGATCAAACAGCAAAAAGAGGGAAATTTCCGTTTGCTGACTGGCCGGCCCGTCTTCCCATGACGTCAGTCGAATCCCTAAGTAGCATACCAACATGTTGCCACAGCCGACACATTCAACCCCACTCACGGAAGTGTAAACCACAATTATTCCGTTTTATTCGGCGATGCATTCATTGCAGAAGGTCGGACGTTTCTACTGCACGTACCGAATTCTCTGTGTGTGTGTGTGTGTGTGCGTGTGTGTGTGTGTGTGTGTGTGTGTGTGTGTGTGTGTAGAAGTAATGATCTCCCGAAAGAGATTTGAATGCAACGGTCCACACGTCTGGTTTGTTGCAACTCGTCCTCCTAAATCTTAAGAGAAAACTCGATGTAGGAAGTTGTCGATTGGAAAATAAATGGGCAACAATGTATTCGATTGGACAATAAATGGGCAATAATGTATTCGATTGGACAATAAATGGGCAATAATGTATTCGATTGGACAATAAATGGGCAATAATGTATTCGATTGGACAATAAATTGGCTATTATAATGTATTCGATTGGACAATAAATGGGCTATTATAATGTATTCGACTGGACAATAAATGGGCAATAATGTATTCGACTGGACAATAAATGGGCAATAATGTATTCGATTGGACAATAAATGGGCAATAATGTATTCGATTAGGCAATAAATGGGCAATAATGTATTCGATTAGGCAATAAATGGGCAATAATGAATTCGATTAGGCAATAAATGGGCAATAATGTATTCGATTGGACAATAAATGGGCAATAATGTATTCGATTGGACAATAAATGGGCAATAATGTATTCGATTGGACAATAAATGGGCAATAATGTATTCGATTGGACGATAAATGGGCAATAATGTATTCGATTGGACAATAAATGGGCAATAATGTATTCGATTGGACAATAAATGGGCAATAATGTATTCGATTGGACAATAAATGGGCAATAATGTATTCGATTGGACGATAAATGGGCAATAATGTATTCGATTGGACAATAAATGGGCAATACTGTATTCGATTGGACAATAAATGGGCAATACTGTATTCGATTGGACAATAAATGGGCAATAATGTATTCGATTGGACAATAAATGGGCAGTAATGTATTCGATTGGGCAATAAGTAGGCAGTAATGTGTTTTCATTAATTTTCTGAATTTTAAGTAGAATCTCTACGGTTTGCTTACTCAGGGGTGTTGCAAAAAGGACGTACATATTGCGCATATTGCTGTATACCAACGAAATATAAACTGAGAATAAAGCCGCCGGTATTCTCACATGCGTGTATTCTGTTAGAAAATGCCTATTCCAAAGAACGCTTAAGAACGTTTATATAATAAAGAACACCTATTCGTACATACGTATCCAAAATGCGGACAGAAAAGAAGTAACAGCAAAACATTAAAGGGAATATTTTTATTCATAAAGATACATCCTATCTAACCCAGCCTAACCTAACCTACTTCTGCACGGCGAGACCTACCTGGCTGAGTGGGAAAGGGATTGGGGGGTAGGGTGGGGTAGGGGGTGGAGGGTGGAAGGGGGTTGCTAAAATGTGCTGGAGAGGTAATTAGTGACAAATCATGTACAGAAGTTCTCGGTATCCCGAGAGATTGGGCTGCAACAAGGTCTCAAGTCTATAAACCTTGGGTTGTAATCGTCGTCTCGCCAATGTGTGCGTGAGAGAGAGAGAGAGAGAGAGAGAGAGAGAGAGAGAGAGAGAGAGAGAGAGAGAGAGAGAGAGAGAGAGAGAGATCGTTCTCATGCCTCGACCTACTGGAAATTTCGTTATCGTAACACATCGTCTTCTGTGTTGCTTGAACAATACCTCGTGTACAGTTTGCGCATTTTTACACTATTTTATAAGCCCAGGTAAAAGTTTGAGTATCTAATACGGAAATAATTTAAATTACTTGCTACAATTTCATAATTAGAAACACAGGTCTCCCATTATGTCCCCACAATTATTACACAGAGAACGGTGACTTGCGAAGACACTCACCAATGAATAAGCGTACGCGTGAATAGTCATTTTGTATGCATTATTTCCTAGTCATTATAATAACAATGTAAATTGGCGAGCCAGTAATAAGAAAAATGATAGTCGGGGAAGACTGGGTGTATCAACTACTGAACGCGCATACGTACCGTACTAAATTCCGTATGTATATACAAGTGACCGCGGTATGCTTCGTTACAGATCCGGAATTAGCTGTACTAGTAATTACGCGTTGCATTAAAAAAAATATGTATAATATCCATATGCTCACATCATCATGAAACACAACAGTTCAAGACAAAACCCTGTCCCCCCGAATTAATATTACAGCCTCTCCTAGACGTGGAAATATTACCAAGAAGGTTGTTCCATCATTCTGCATTAAAGGACATCAAAGACATCCTGGACGAGAAAATGAGACATTCGACACCTAAAAACAGAAGGATGCCGAAGGATGGAACAGCCTCCCATGGAGATGTCGTGTAATTGGAACTTCAGAAGTTCAAGCGAAGATGCAATGCATTACTACCCTAATACTGTTCTTCTTGCATTTTTATATTTTTTTCTATCTATTTATCTATTTATTATTATTATTATTATTATTATTATTATTATTATTATTATTATTATTATTATTATTATTATTATTGATAAGTTGGGTCTCTTCTTTCCGCATTTCACTTTGCTTAATTCTTCCTAATGAACACCATATTCTTTGGAAGCTTGAATTTCAAGTCAATGGCCCCTGTGGGCTTCTTCCATATGAATAGGTTTCATCTACTGAATAATAATAATAATAATAATAATAATAATAATAATAATAATAATAATAATAATAATAATAATAATAATAATAATAGTAGAAACAGAAAACAAGCCGTGGACGTTTTCCGCTGATGTAATATTTACAAATTACTCAAGCTACTGATAGCCTAAGCTGGAGTCTATCTTTTGTTAAAATAATCATATTATGATATAAATACCTCAGACGTAACGGCGACTGCACAGCAGACACTACTTCAAAGCCGATTTCTTTAATAATATCCTCATACGGATTAGCCACAGTCTACGTTCCAGTTCTCCTAATAATCACATAGATGTCGTTGCAGGATGCTTTAAATCATGATGTCTGACTTCGATACGCAATGCACAACAGCAATAATTAAAAATGAGATTATCCCTCATTATGTGCATCGTATATTAAATCTCTTGTAAACTGGGTAAATCAAGATAATAAATTTCTAATACATTGGCAGAATGTGGTTAAGCTCCAACAAAATAGCACTATTAACTAAAACAAATTGCTGGATACGGAAAATAATAATAGTACTCTCCTCATGAGACCAGTACAGCTATTTTCTCACTAAAAAGCTTAGAAAGTCTGCGCCAGGGATAATTAATATTTCTAAAAGTTTAAAGATTTCTTCGAGTACATAGGAATATATATCATATATATATCTTATGTTTTTATTCTGTCTTAGATACCAAGTCTATAGGAAATAAACTGTATTGATAGAATACATACGTATAAATAACAGACTTGTTTAATATATATATATATATATATATATATATATATATATATATATATATATATATATAATATATATATATAATCATACACACACACACACACACATACATGCATACACACACACACACACACATATATATATATATATATATATATATATATATATATATATATATATATGTATATATATATATGTATACTGTATATATACATATCATACCACATCCAACTATGTAGTCAATTTGCAAAGGCTGTATATATACACAATATTCAATTTGCAAAGGCAAAGAGAGAGTACATCAACAACAATATTCAATTTGCAAAGGCAGAAGCTCAACACACAATATTCAATTTGCAAAGGCAAAGACAGAAAGTATATCAACTTACACAATATTCAAAATTTATCAACTTACACAATATTCAAGGCAAAAAGAGAGAGTACATCAACAATATTCAAAATGCAAAGGCAGGATATTCAATTACACAATATTCAAAATGCAAAGGCAGAAAGTATATCAACTTACACAATATTCAAAATGCAAAGGCAGAGAGCATATCAACTTACACAATATTCAATTTGCAAAGGCAAAGACAGAGTATATCAACTTACACAATATTCAAAATGCAAAGGCAGAGGGAGAGTATATCAACTTACACAATATTCAATTTGCAAAGGCAGAGAGAGAGTATATCAACTTACACAATATTCAAAATGCAAAGGCAGAAGGAGAGTATATCAACTTACACAATATTCAAAATGCAAAGGCAGAAGGAGAGTATATCAACTTACACAATATTCAAAATGCAAAGGCAGAGGGAGAGCATATCAACTTACACAATATTCAATTTGCAAAGGCAAAGACAGAGTATATCAACTCACACAATATTCAAAATGCAAAGGCAGAGGGAGAGTATTTCAACTTACACAATATTCAATTTGCAAAGGCAGAGAGAGAGTATATCAACTTACACAATATTCAAAATGCAAAGGCAGAAGGAGAGTATATCAACTTACACAATATTCAAAATGCAAAGGCAGAAGGAGAGTATATCAACTTACACAATATTCAAAATGTAAAGGCAGAGGGAGAGTATATCAGCTTACACAATATTCAAAAAATGCAAAGGCAGAGGGAGAGTATATCAGCTTACACAATATTCAATTTGCAAAGGCAGAGAGAGAGAGAGTTATCTTAACTTTACAGCTTTACTGCCTTACAAAGTTCGAGATTTATGCAGATTGAGCCGACATGCTCCCAAAACCTCAGACAATCTCTAACAGTAGATGAATATTCTTACGTTTAGCCTTTCGAATTTCTTGCCTTTAGTCATTTACCGTTAGTAAGCATCTGCTGCTGCTGCGTGTTCCAGTTCTGGAAATTTAAAAATCCAGGCCAAAGGAACAGAGGAACAGACACTAGATTTTCAACAGAGGACTGTTAGGGAGTGCACCAAAGAAGAACAAAATAATTGGCCTGGAAAAACCTACAGTCATTCGAGGGTTCTAACCCAGACCGGCTTCCCCAGAGACGGGTCTAGGCGGTGGCTTACTAGAATCTAGCTGCTAGAGGGACAGTAAAACACCACGAAAAACAAAATATTAACTTATACCGGATGAGGAGGAAGAGTCTAGACAAGGAAAACTTTCAACCATTTACGGGGCTTGCTTTTGAAGGCACAGATGAGAAAATACAAGTGGCTCAATTTAGCTGGTGTCACACGTTACATAATTCCATAGTCACATGGCCATGGAAACGCGCAGCCATAAGGTTCTGCAACTTTTGAGTTAAGTGTAAAAGATTAAAATGAGAGATGGGTGATGGGAGGGGAAGAAGCCTTTAAATGGGCCCAATCAAATCATTTAAATATGCACTTGCATTTTTACAAAAATTGTATTAAAATACACAATATCATCTACGACAAAACATGCAGGCACAAAAGTGCACATCACAGACGAGGATAAAATAATAACCTCTCGAAACACGAGTTGGCAACAAATTTTCACTCCATCAATAACGTACACAACATGCAACCTAACACATGAAAATTGCATCGAAAACATTTAAACACCTCACATAAATTGGAAACAGAAGCGTAAAAACTCCACTCGATTATCAATCGCCCGTCATTACAACTCGGTTCATTACTTACCTTTACTTGTTTTGCTGCTCCGTTCTTGCAGTTTCTCCTGGCACCTGTCAAATTTAAAAAATGGCCAGTAACCTGTAAGGCCAATAATGTGCCGCAATAGAGAATTACTTTAAAATTCAAAGTAAACGTCTCATGTAACAATTATTTCCCCGTTTGAGTTCAGTCTCTTCCACAAACTTCAATTTTCTTCTTCCCTGATGATTTGCTTTATAATCTAACCGTCTGATTCTTTTGGTCTCGCAAATTAATCTGTATTTAGTAATGATATGATCCAAACGCCTCTGGAGCATTTGAAACAATGGTTGAAAATTTGAAAAATAAAACTTTTCTTATGCCACGCACTCTTCTTGTATGTGACGCCTGACATTGTCAGTCTATTGTATGTGACACTTGACACAGTCAGCCTACTGTATGTGTCACCTGACATACAGTCAGTCTACTAAGTATTTTCCTGTGCTTAACTGCAAGCCTTATTCTACTTTAATCTTTACACAACTGTCTACGCCATTTCCTGACCGAAAGCAATTCATTCTCTCTCTCTCTCTCTCTCTCTCTCTCTCTCTCTCTCTCTCTCTCTCTCTCTCTCTCTCTCTCTCTCTCTCCTGCGTTGTGTAATCCATTTTACTCGTTGAATTGCTTCTCTCAATTACCTTCTTTCCAATACGTTTCATCCTTTCTATGATTCACTTTCACTTACCTGTCGTCGAGCACACCTGCGTATTTACACCAATCACTTTCTTTCTTCTTTCGTTTTTTTTTTTTTTTGAGTCAGACAGTAACTTTCGTGGCATTCGTTAACGCACCTGGAAATACGTTAGGTTTTCACTATCGTTTGCAGAATATCCCAAGGACAGGTGAATTGATCAACGTTATATTCAAGAAGCAACTTTTCCCCAGCAGGATTTTCTTTAACGACAAAATGATCAAAAGTCAGGGCCACTGTTTGGCTGCAGCTTAAATACTTCAAAATACGACTACATATTTGTGGTGTCCTCGACATATCGATTGATAATCAAGTTACCCAGGTCTGACCTTTAAACATCAAAGGCCAAGGTCACATGTCTGTTTTGACGGTTTTAATTCTTTAAACGAAATACAAATTTGTTATTTATTGCATACTAGTAATTTCCTAATAATTAGGTTTACAAACACTGACCTAGAATGTCAAAGTTTCAGACGCTTATTAATGGTTTAAATGCTTCTTAGCTTGCTACTGATTTGCGGTAGCCATTTTATGATGGGAACTTATAACTCCGACTCCTTAACATTCTTAAGTCTCAAATGTTGTCTCAAGAGTTCAAATCCCGATTGCAGAGGTCGAAAAGCCAAAAATTCAATCTTACAATGCTGAGTTACGCTGTCCAATCTCTGCTTCTCTCTACAGAGGTTTTAAATTTGCTTATATGTTGTCATGGATATTAACTGATATTTAATGTTTACCTTGACTCCCCAAAACATAAATTTAAAAAAGGATAAAACATTAGCCGCACTGTAGATTCATTATTAATTTCAACATAATTCCTGCGCCGACAAAGTTTGACAAAGTTTACGTCTTCTTTGAAGCATAATAATAATAATAATAATAATAATAATAATAATAATAATAATAATAATAATAATAATAATAATAATAATAATCATAAAAATCATCATCATCTTGAGATTACGGGAAACTAACCGGTTCTGGTATATATACCCCTATGCTCTTGCTACTTGTCAAGTATATCATACACTGATACTGGCATATACTGTACATCTATACATCACAGCTAAGATTCTACCTGGGTGGCTTATAAATCTTTAGTAACATTACCCATATTTTACTTTTCTTTCTATCCAATTGAACTAAAATTGCGTCTTGGACAGCTGTTCAAAACAGTCTGTAAGCTGCTATAGCCTATATGAAATTACTAACCACTTACAAAACTGAGTTGTACAGAGCAAAACAGAACTGCAAAGGTGAAACATTACAGAATAACAGCTACTGACACTATATAGCACCTTAACTGCTTTTAATGTGAAACAACAGCCAAGAACTGCTTTCAATGTGAAACTACAGTCACGAACTGCTTTTAATGTGGAAACAACAGTAAGGGACTGTTTTTAATGTGAAACAAACTGAATGAACATAAATTTTTATCAACACAGG
>NC_089767.1:25872008-25884508 GCF_040412425.1 Macrobrachium rosenbergii | reverse complement strand
CAGCCATTGGTTATGAGGTGGTGACGTCATATGGAAGGCCAGCGGTTGGCTGATGAAATATTAGACGTCAACAGCTGATCTTGAAACCGTTTTCGAAAGCAGACGAAAACTCGGCGACCAACAGCAAATGGAGCGGCATCAGCTGCAACAGGAAACCCGACCTGAACTCGTGATTAAGACTTCTGAAAGACTCGTATGTTGCGACACAAGGGCTGGACACCTCACCAAACTTCCTCTCATCCGGCACGAAGCTAGGTCAAAGATCACACGTTGTCAAGGTAAGGCGGGACAAGGTCAACACGTGCGAAACGGGTCATTTCCAGACACTTACGAGAGAAAGGAACATGACAGTGGAAGTTCTCGGAACCATTTCGGAGAGATTAGTGGAACGTTTTGTGGGTTTCCTCGTTCGAATATAAAGAACAAAACGATCAAGTCTTCGAAAATAACCGTTCCTGGATTTTCCAAATAATATTTAAAGCCATAAAAAAATTGACACAAATACACACACACACACACACACACACACAAGAAAGCAAAGAATTGTGTAATACAACATTTACGTAACATTTTTTTCCAGATTATTACCAACAGGTAATTTCGTATTTTTCAATTTCCTTATCTTCCCTCGCACCTGTTCAATCCCATTCATTTTCGCGAAACAGTTTCAAGGCTGGTGTCTGACAACCTACAATATTACTTGTCTCGCAGAGCATTGAGAAATGGTAAGTCCTGTAGATAACATTCTTTTCTAAAATGAAACAATTTACGAATAGTAGAAACTCAGTCCTTTAAATCATGATGCTATATTGTAACCCCCATTAGCCTGCCTGGATTCATGAATACTTGCAAAATTTTTGGACACAGTACAATCCGAAATATGTTTGTATTACAGAGAGAGAACTCGGCAATAAAAATGATACACGACTGATCTATCTCCAAGCCAGTTTACTTCCTCACCAAACGAGTGCGTGTATTTTCTTGCATCGAAGGTACTTAATAACATTTCCGACCACTGACGGAACATTAATGCCGTTGAGTACAAAAGCTGGTCTTGTGAAAGGGTGTGAAATTCAGCACAGGACTAGAAATTATATTTGTTAATCGGCTGGCTCTCACTCTTTCACACTCTATCATTTTTTATATATATATATATATATATATATATATATATATATATATATATATATATATATATATATATACACATATATATTATATATATCTATAAATATATGTATATTTATCATATATATTACATACATTACAGAGTATACACATATATATATATATATAAATATATATATATATATATATATATATATATATATATATATATATATATATATATATATATATATATATATATATATATATATATATATATATATATATATATATATATATATATATATATATATATATAATGTTTTATAAGCACACACTATGTATCAAATACTTATGAAAATGGGAAATAACTTGACTGTATGTACTTACGAACACATTTCTGTACTGATTTGCAACGAAGTTCAAGTTTCTTAAAAAAAAAAAAAAAGACGGAATAGAGTTATGACTAACAACATAACGGATATGATACTTGTCCATAAAGCTCACGTAAAGCGTTTGGTTTCAAAACTTCAAAAAAAGAAAAGTTCATAACTTTATACCTTTTATGAAAGGGAGATAAATCAACGTAAAGAAACCAGACAGTCTGTGACTTCATAAAAAAAAAAAAAAAAAGAGAGAGAGAGAGAGAGAGAGAGACATTTTCTATGCGCAACTTGCAGCGGCGGGAGACATTTCTCCTCTGTTCCTCGGATTGAAAGTTCAGGCGGCCTACTTATAGGCTCGTCATTGGCCTTGGTTCTCTGGAATTTCCGCACCAGCAGAAATCACTCGATAATTACGCAGCGGAAAATAGCTCGAGTTTTGCAGTAACCATCTTAATCGGGTCCACATTTATTTAACTGTGACCTAGACAGGTATCAAAGACTACTCGCCGCAGTAGTGGGAGATTCTCTCTCTCTCTCTCTCTCTCTCTCTCTCTCTCTCTTGTTAAAGTTTGTCAGGGATCATACTTAAGCATATTCCAAATATTTTTTACAGGTAATAGTTAAGATAATTAGCAGGTTAACATACTATTTATATATGTGAGTTTTTCTCTCTCTCTCTCTCTCTCTCTCTCTCTCTCTTTAATCATCAATTGGCTTTCAACTGCAATAGGATTTACATTACAGTACCTATACCTTAAAAGTCATTAATCATTTTAACGAGAAATTAGCATGGAATGAGAGTGAAAGATATGATAGATACATCTTTAGTTTCTGCCATTCACATAAGTGAATCTCTCTCTCTCTCTCTCTCTCTCTCTCTCTCTCTCTCTCTCTCTCTCTCTCTCTCTCTCTAATCAGCTTTCATTGCAGTAAGATTCACATGACTGAAGAAAATTTATTACAGTGCCTACACCTTAAAAGTCATTAATCATTAGACCAAAAAAATATTATGGAATAAAAGTGAAAGATACGATACACATTTTCTTTCTGCCGTTCACATGAGTGAACTGCTCTCTCTCTCTCTCTCTCTCTCTCTCTCTCTCTCTCTCTCTCTCTCTCTCTCTCTCTCTCTCTCTCTCCTCAATCGGTTTTCATTTGCAACAAGATTTACATGACCGAAGAAAATTTATTAGCGCTTGAAACTTTAAAGCCATTAATCATTTAACGAAAAAATATCATGGAATAAAAGTGAAAGATACGATACACGAGTGCTATATATTGCGCACTAAAGGCGAGGGCTGCTTTTTAATAATGACCTGTTAAGACCTCATTAGCGTGACCTTGGGTTCTCTATGGGCCCAACGGGTTAGGCTTACGGAAAATCAAACACTCATATAGCCTATCTGAAGGAGTCCACCCATCGTAAAGGAACGATTTTTTTTATGATAACGCGTGACTGATTGATTGATTGGTTGATAAACTGCCGTCCCGTCCCGTCAGTGATGGTCATCGACGTGGGGGCGGGGGGATGTATCTCAACAGGCGTTAAAAGATATTGCGATGAGTGGCTGATAGGATGCTGAGAATTTTTCCTTATTATCAAAAGAATCTTTTTTGAAATCATTCCGAATTATTACAAATACAGAAGTCAAGTGCTCTCTTTCTTTACAAAGCACGTATCTAGGTGTTCCTGGCAGTGCGCTAGCTTTGGCCAGCTGTGGTTGCAATTTGTCTGGTTATGTAGCAAAAGTAATTGTTCATTCCCTCAACAGTATGATGGAGAATAGATGACGACTGTCGAGCAAAGTATTTGTGTCTATTTCCGAGGAATAACAATCCAAGTGTATGATCACCTAATTGAACTCTTTACATACAAAATCACTAAAATCGATTCGAAAAGTATAACGTACGAGGTTCATTCTTCACTGAAACCTAGTCACTAGTCTGCCTAGTATCGGATTTAGCTGCCAGGCTTATTCGAAGCTCTTTATAGAAAAGATAATATAATGAGGAACATGTAACCCACAGAAGAGGAGGGTTCCTTTATCTAGCACATGTATCTAAATGACTACATGTCTACATGATGTAACTTGGGCTTTGTTTTCGAAATAGCCTACTCAACTGTCTGGCTCGAATCCTGACTACTCAATTTACAGAATATTTCTTGATAGAATACCTTCAACCTTCCCCCGGGGTACAATCGAGATGACGTGTTCGCTGTAAAAGAGAGAGAGAGAGAGAGAGAAGAGAGAGAGAGAGAGAGAGAGAGAGAGAGAGAGAGAGAGAGAAATTCATATATCTAAATAGAAAGTTTCCCCACTAATTATCTTGACTACTATCAGTGGAAAACAACTGGAATATACTTGAATCCTTTCAGTATGATCCCCGACAAAGTCTAACAAAGCAACAACATTCACTGTCCATTCCAGTTACCACAGCTAACGGTTTTCCTTTGCTCTCACTAGGCATGTGAACATAACTGTGATATAATCCAAGGACGTACAAGGAAAGAGCGGGTTAATGCTATACCTAATAAAAATAAGCCTAACCACAGACCTCAAGACTTTCAGCCTTTCCAAGAATGACGGTGAAACAGCTTTTTTGAAAGGGTCGAAGACTGTAGTCTAAGGTAGTCATACATTTACACATTAGGCAGCTATAACAATAGAGTTAAAATCCTAATATTGTCGAATACCTAATACAAATAACTTTATTGATGTTCTACAATAGTTCTACCGCTCTGTAATGGGCCTTATATAGATAAAACTGTGCATAATTATGCTGAATGTTTGGCAAATAAACAGCGTTACCTTCGACTCCAAGCTGCGTGATATTCCAAGTTTCTTTTTCAAAGAACTTACAATATATCGCTAAACAAGGCTGCCAGAGAAGTAGATATTGGCCTAAGTGTTTTCTATGTCTAGAGATGATAGTACAAATTCCTGGTATATACCGAACAAGATAGGAAGATTTCGGCCTTCACAGGAATACATCCTATTTGGCTATCTGAAAAGAGATTCATTTCAATAAAGGACTTCCATATCTACCGTCACTGCCTGCTCCCAATGGTCTAGTACAGCATGATTTACTACTGGTGACAATGATCAGAAGTTTATGAAATTTATATAGAGCTGTTGTACTACTTGCAAAACGTTATGCATGCATATATATATATATATATATATATATATATATATATATATATATATATAGTATATATACATATGCATATATATATATATATCATATATGTATATAATATATATATAATATATATATATATATATATATATATGTGTGTATATATATATATATATATATATATATATATATATATATATATATATGTATGTATGTATTTATATGTATACACAGTATATACCGTATTCAGCCTAATCCCTATTCAGGACTGCTATTTTATTTTTTTTACCTACAATCACTACATATTTTTTCTCTCTATTTTCGCTTTGACATTTGAGACTTTTTGGTGATTTACATGTGAATGTTTGTTCTTGTTTAATAATAATAATAATAATAATAATAATAATAATAATAATAATAATAATAATAATAATAATAATAATAATAATAATAATAATAATAATAATAATAATAATAATAATAATAATAATAATAATAATAATAATAATCTGCATGGCAAAACACTGAGACAATATTTTATCCGAACAAAGGACAAAGAAAGATGCGAACATGATCTGCTGTGGCAAATACCTGTAATTATACCAGGTGTTCCCAGCCGCTTATCTACGGTTTTACATCTTCCCGACCCCTCAGTAGTGAATGGAAACATTAATCTTTCTTTCCAACAGGTTGGCCGAATCAACTGACACAAAAAAGCCAGAGATTTGAACTGCCGAGAAATGAAATACCAGGTCAACGTTTTAACCACAAGCAGAATGACCTAGGATGATGTAAAAAAATGGATATGAGTACAGATGAATCCAACAGGACACGAGTTTTGGCAGTAGCAGATTTGTTTCCTCTCCTTTTTGTAAATAAATAAATCATACAGCAAAATGAAATAAGAGAGAAGAACTATTTAATGTACAAATAAGTACAAAAAAAACCTACTGTAACCAGAGTGCATAGCGATTACATTCTGTAAATTCTGCAACATGTTGCATCTGTGCTTAGAAACACCACAAACTAACAATAACGTTAGAACTCTGCAAATACATGTATAATGGATTACAAGAGAAAACGATCAAATATCCGATAACCAGGACAAGAACACACGCACGCAGCGAGCAGGTGTACAGACTAATCAGGTCTTCAGTAACTCACTCACAGTCTGAGTAATTTATGACGTTAACACCCGGAAAAAACTGGCTGAGCCTTTTCCCAGAAACGGAGGACAACGTCACTGCTTTAATTGCGAATGGAGAGAGAGAGAGAGAGAGAGAGAGAGAGAGAGAGAGAGAGAGAGAGAGAGAGAGAGTAATGTTAATATACGCATGCACTTAATAGCAAATATATACTATCAATATACAAATGCCTCACACTAAAATCAATTGAGATGTATCAATATCATTATTAGGCCTATTTAGCAACTCATAGTTTATCAAGACAACTGCATTAAAATTCTCAACTCCCACAGACGAGACGCTTTGCACGGCAATACATAAATACATAACGCAACGTAACATATACAGTATACACACACACACACACACACACACACACACACACATATATATATATATATATATATATATATATATATATATATATATATATATATATATATACTGTATACATATATATATACTGTATACATTATATATATATATATATATATATATATATATATATATATATATATATATATATATAGCTGTCTTCTTCCCTTATAAGGGGGTGGAACCAGATGAATATAACCTTCCAGTACTCAGTAAGTCCCTAGGAGTGTGTGTGGGTGGGGGGGGGGGGCTTATTAGAGACATATTACAGCACAATAAATTGTGATCCGGTATGGCATACGAAAACTTCTGAAATCCTTGCTGTCCAAACCATGTCGTAAGCTACCAGAGCTTAGGCTTTCGTATAACGTTTAAAACCTTGCGTAAATGCATAGTGCGCACAATTAAATTAATCATATTTTATCAAGAGAAATCAACTTTCTCAAAACCTGCAGTAAAATAATGATGCACAACAAAAGAGAAAGTGGGAAAAGTTATCATCAAAAGCATTACTAACAAATAAGACCGGTGGGAAAATCTCATTCTACCATCAAATGGCATACCAAACTACTTTCTAAGAATTAAGAAAAAAGTCATGAACTTAATAACAGCCTGGCAGGATACTCTTTCTGACCCTTAAAAAAAAGAGTGGAACTTTTGCATCTTCAGCTGACACTGGTTTGGTAGGAACTGGAATTGGAATACAGAATTCAGTCCAAAGGCCAAGCGCTAAGACCTATGAGATCATTCAGCGCTGAAAGGGAAATTGACAGTAAGACGGTCTGAAAGGTGTAACAGGAGGAAAACCTCGCAGATGCACTATGAAACAATTGTCAGAGAGGGTAGAGTCAGGTGGAATGAAAGAGATTGCAGCTGGGGGTCGAAGGGACGCTGAAGGAGATCCTTAAGTAATGCTTACAGTACAACACGTGAGGTGCATTGACGGCACTACCCCAATACGAAGATTGGCTTGGTAGGGAATGGCTTGGTAAGGAACTGTATATATATTCCTCAAAGCAAGATTTGTTGATCGCACTGCCAAAACTAAATGAAGGTGTCGGGAATGTTAAAGAAACCAAACAACTCTCTTTCAACACTTCACTGAGACTTATGAACAAAGGCCTAGAAATGAACAGCATGTTCAGCGAACCAACATTGTCCATGGTGGCATGAACTTTAATGGACTACTTAGTTTCTATTCAAAGGCAACAAATCGATATACAAAGTCAACCTGATTTTAATCTACCTTCACAGAGATGAACAACAATACAGAGAGAGAGAGAGAGAGAGAGAGAGAGAGAGAGAGAGAGAGAGAGAGAGAGAGAGAGAAACTAGTTCAGAGGAATAATAGAATGAGGCAATGTCAACAGTAATTAAAGAATAAATAATAACTTAGAGACAAAACTATGACTCTCCCATTACAGACGACTGAGAGAGAGAGAGAGAGAGAGAGAGAGAGAGAGAGAGAGAGAGAGAGAGAGAGAGAGAGAGCAAAGACACTGTCCTAGATTAGGAACTACACTCTCATGGCTGTAATAAAAACTAACCTACTGTCAAATTTAATCACTCTTATACAAGACTCCCGTGGGAAATTCACGTCCCCTCTCTCTCATAACCTCCTTATCGTTCATTATGAGCCTGTAAGGTTTTTTAAAGTAGGAAAATTCTTTCATTTTCAAAACTTCTACGACTGAAGGAGAGGTCAGGTCAACTTGCCTGAATTAGCTGTCCACAAAGGTTATTAAAAGTGTACTTTCAAGTCATTATGAAATTCAAACCATTTAGGACTGAAAGAGGTCAGGTCAACTCGCCGGAACTAGCTGTCCACAAAGGTTATTAAAAGTGTACTTTCAAGTCATTATGAAAGTCAAACCTTTTACGACTGAAGGAGAGGTCAGGTCAACTAACCTGAATTAGCTGTCCACAAAGGTTATCAAAAGTGTACTTTCAAGTCATTATGAAATTCAAACCTTTCAGGACTGAAGGAGAGGTCAGGTCAACTCGCCTGAATTAGCCGTCCACAAACGTTATTACAAGTGTAATTTCAAGTCATTATGAAAGTCAAACCTTTTAGGACTGAAAGAGAGCTCAGGACAACTCGCCGGAATTGGCTGTCCACAAAGGTTATCAAAAGTGTACTTTCAAGTCATTATGAAATTCAAACCTTTTAGGACTGAAGGAGAGGTCAGGTTAACTAGCCTTAATTAGCTGTCCACAAAGGTTATTAAAAGTGTACTTTCAAGTCATTATGAAAGTCAAACCTAAAACTTTTAAGACTGAAGGAGAGGTCAGGTAAACTCGCCGGAATTAGCTGTCCACAACAGGTGTTAAAAGAGTACTTTCACGTAACTAGGAAGGTCCCAGCACTCCAGGCATGGGATTGTTAAACCTAAAGATATGGCAGCCTCAAAGAAAACGGAAACGTGCACATACAGTACACCACATCCTCCTGAAGATGAGCTAGGACATCTCATCCTTCTTTAGATGAACCAGTATATCTCATCCTTCTGAAGATGAACCAGGATATCTCATCCTTCTTTAGATGAACCAGTATATCTCATCCTTCTGAAGATGAACCAGTATATCTCATCCTTCTGAAGATGAACCAGTACAACTCATCCTTCTGAAGAGGAACCAGTATATTTCATCCTTCTGAAGATGAACCAAAGGTCCACAGATGAGCAAATGTGGAAATAGCTAAATTGAAAAGTGGCCAGACAGATTAAAAAAATCAAATAGACTTGACCCAAGTGAAGACTCAATCTAGTGACGATCAGCAGCAAAGACTGGACCCGTTAAACCTAAATATATGTAAGTCTCAAATAAGTAAGGGAAACGTGCACATTAACCTCGACTCTGAAGATGAGCCGGAGCAGATATAGCTGAACTGAAAAGAAGCTCTACAATTTCAAATATATAAATATACTTAAACCAAGCCTCGATCAATGGATACCCATTCAATGCATCTTCATGCAATCTTCAAACGACCCATTCCTAAGTGCAACCTTGAACTTGAAATGGTAGCTAGATTAAATTCAGTTCAAAAGCAAATAACCAGGCGAGGGCGAAAATACCCCAAGGCAATACGACGTCCTCTTACTCGATCCATTGGATAACCGTAGGTGGTCAAGGTCAGGGGTCACCCTCCAACCTTGGCAATGAACCCAATGTTCTCTGTGTGTGTATGTACGTACAGATAGATAATACACAAATACATACATAAATATACATATATTATATATACATGTATATATATCTTATACATATAGGCTACATACGTATATATAGTGTGTGTATATGTATAATTGCGTTACTTCATATTACAAACGGTTGTTACTGAAAAATATTAATGACACTCTTACTTTGGTTTCGCATATTGCATTCAGACAAGTTCGAATGTCATGAAAAAGATTAATCATTAAAACGCAACAATAACAGAACCAAACCTTTCAATAGGAAGCAATTATTCATCCTTACTAACATCCGCAACCCACGTAGTAACCAATGTAGGGGTTAGTGACAAAAAAAAAAAAAGACCGCACATGTAATTTCAAGGCCATCCCACAATGCATAATGTGATAAGTATGTTATAATGCATAAAATCTCTGTCAATAACACGACAGGGGAAAAATATTTAACAAAAACGACGCACCTGAAACCCAAGCACCAATTAGCGAGGGAAATGCCACCTGAAATATTGCATCAGAAGACGGACGGAAAAACAAGCCAATTCTCGACATACACTGAAAGGAGACGGGGAAAAATAGCTAATTGCAATTATTAATTGCCAAGGTTCACTTAACTCAAAATGGGGGAGAGGAAATATATACAACAATGGAAATAAATTCCTCAAAGCATATACACGCAAGCTCCGCTTTTAACAGGCGTTTTTCGTAACGATAGCTACTGCGGCGAAAAGAACCCGCTAATTAGTACAACAGGAACTGAACCGGAAAAATGCATTAATTATATGCTGGCCTTGATGAAAACATATGGAACGCATTAGTAAATTTTAAAATGGAAGAAAGTCTTGATCTATATTACGAAACAACGAAACAAATATAAAAATCAACGGAGCAGCTGGACACAGCCACTCATTGCACTTTCTCGAAATGTGTAATCATGAAGTGATGAAAACAAAATTTTAATGTAAAGAACACATCAGGTGTGCCTTTAATATATACAAAAATATATCGGTCAAGGGATAGAGCAAATAATAATGTGTTCTAGTAGTAATTGCCTGACCAAACAACCACAAGTATAAAATGCTGAAAAGCATTGCGTAATTTGGATGACGGAGTAAAATGAGAAAAGCAACAGTTTTTCAAAACACACTGCCTCTATTGTGTAGGCAAATTCTTGAAAGAGAGAGAGAGAGAGAGAGAGAGAGAGAAGCTTGTGCAACAATATTTATGAAGTGAAACCTTTAAAACAATCCACGCTATTTTCGTAGACTAAAAATCACCCCTTTGTTTGCCAAAGATGCCGTGTCACGAGGAGATAATTTGCTGAAAGGGCTTAAAGCAACGCTAGCCTGATACGAGCATAAGGAGTCATGATACGACAAAAACAATCTCCTTTGTATTGGCAAAATGCTCGAGTCTTCTGTTTACGTTTAATACCAAATGCATTTCTTTGTTATTTTGTCTTATCATCTGCATCACCTCTGGTTTTGCAGTATTATGTATTATTCTTCGAAATAGTGAGGTGTTGAGACCTTTCCAATTTCCGACGTTAAAAGGGAGCTACATCATTCGCGTTATATTAACGAAGAGAATCTATTGTTATGTTAAGCAACTCAAGTGTTTTAAAACGGCGTATTTTTTTTAGCGGTTACAATCAATCGTAAGCGTTTCACTCACACACACACACACACCCAAGCACAATAACAGGAACATTTCGGAGTCTGACTTATCTTCAGAATTACCAACAGAATTACAGAAAAAAGAGCAAATAAAAATACGACTGTAACAGTAGGAACAGTAAATCCACAAATCTATATGAAATTCTTTACAGCCTCAGGGCAAAAGGGACACCTGAAAGCAATTTTTATACGTACGGAAAATTCCAATATTGTCTTTGTGTATAGGCTATGCGCGAATAAGAAGTCTCTGACCACACAGGACCCAAACTGCTAGTAAAGAAATAAAATCGAGAGAACACAATGTAGCCTACAACACCAGAATAATGTTCACTGTATACTGAACTGAGTTGAATATAGAATCTGGGCCGAACCCCAAGCACTGGGACCTATGAGGTCATTCAACGCTGAAAAGGAAACTGACAGTAAAAGGTTTGAAAGGTGCAACAAGAGGAAAACCTCGCAGTTGCACAATGAATCAATTGTTAGAAGAGGATGGAAAGTAAGATGGAAGAAAGAGAATATGAAAGGAGGTAGAGTAAAAGAAACAAAAAGGGGTTGCAGCGAGGGGCCGAAGGCACGCTACAAAAAACCTTAGGCAAAATCCGCGGTCTGTGAATGATGGCCGTATTATGACGAACGATGCTGACTCAGAAACTCTGGTGGCTTCTATCGTGGCCTTGGTTCAATAGCGTCTTCAAATAACCAGAACTTCCGAAGAGGGAATGTTCTCGCAAACATCTCTTAGTAACAAGGGGTGACGAAGTGTCGACAAAACACGGCATGGAAACAAGCTGTAGCAACAACGGGCAGGACGTCATAGCCAACGCGGTCAAGCTTTTGGTTAGTAGCGCCGGACACTAGCCTGTTGAATGTCCTGCCTCACAAGAGACAAACGTATCTGATTCTACTTATTTCCATACAAGATTATATATTCATTTTTAATACTTTGAACTAATATAGATTATTAGCGCGGAATCTGCTGTTTTCCTTGCACCTTATGAATGGCTCACAGAACATGAAATTTTAGATTAAAATATCTTCTGCACATAACGAATGAGCACACAACTCCAAGTATTCATCACCAATGAAATTTCAAAGACCTGAGGTAAATATTAACAAAACCATTTTCAATGTGGCGAGATTTTAAGTGAATATAATCAACTAAAAATGTACTACAAGCATTCCTAGTCTGTACAGGCTACATGCACATGCCTATACATACATGCGAAAGCTCGAAACCTGGTGGGACGATGCGAAATGGTCTCATTCCGTTACAATTTATTACTCATCAGTTCATCTAAACAGATGACACAACAATCACTGATGGGGAAGGCATGGGGTTAGCAACTTCATCCCAAAATACGACCTGAAATACCTAAAAATACTGCCTAAAATATATTAAATCCCTATGCAATATGCCATTAATTATTAAATAAGGGCATT
>NC_089767.1:25819508-25867008 GCF_040412425.1 Macrobrachium rosenbergii | reverse complement strand
TATATATATATATATATATATATATATATATATATATATATATATATATATATATATATATAATGTGTGTGTGTGTGTACATACATATATTTATCTATATATAGCCTATACGTGTGTATATGGTGTGTTTTACTATGATTTGTTGTATAGCCTACTTAGCTTGGCTTACGAAAAATGTTACCGGAAAATCGATTATCGTCCAGTGAAGAGATCATATGAATCAGTCATTTTCTAGAATATCTGGGACATTCTTTTCGTTTTTATCTGCTTCTTCCGTTGTGGATATATGAAATATATAAAATTTGGGCCAAAGGCAAAGCGCTGAGACCCAGGAGGTCATTCAGCGATGAAAGGAAAATTGACAGAATAAAGGTTTTACAGGTGTAGCAGGAGGAAAACCTCACAGTTGCACTATGAAACAATCGTTAGGAGAAGGTGCAAAGTAAGATGGAAGAGAATCTGAACGGAAGGAAAGTAAAGGGAGTGAAAGGGGTTGCAGCCAGGGACCGAAGGGACACTGCAAAGAACTTCAAATAATGCTTACAGTTCGCCGCGTGAAGTGCACTGATGGCACTAGCCCCATTAAAGAGCACTGAACATGTGGGTTACTCTTAATTAACTACGGGACTTTATTAAACAAATTTTCATCTTTTTATGTTGCAACGGACTAATTTAACTGAGAAAGACTTCAACCGATATACACCGGTTGATATCGCTTCTGAAACTCTTCTCATCAAATCCGCTCGCACACAATGAATTTAAACTGTCAAAAGCTCTTTTACAGCTGAACGGGAAATAGATGTTCGTCCATGTAAAATTACAGACTCATACGTAAATTCTTGACTGAATGATTATGAAGTTTAGGTCTTGAAGAACAAGCGCCGGAACCCATCAGGATTATTAAATTCTCGACGCCCGTACAAGATTACTGTTCGGGTTATGAATAAACGTATATCCCATTTGAACTACTGCCCACTGCTTGTCACATCATATTGCAAGATATTTTTACAAAGATATTGTTAGCAAGAAGCCATGGAAGTGTATTCACATGCAAGGAATGCCGCCATAAGTTGATAAAAAAAACATACGGGATGGGTGGGGGTGTGAAGGCAAAGATATTTCATCGATCGTAGTCTCAGTACACAGCAACCTAGTTATCTCTCTCTCTCTCTCTCTCTCTCTCTCTCTCTCTCTCTCTCTCTCTCTCTCTCTCTCTCTCTCTGCGAACACACACAAACTCATCCGAAAACATCCACAATCCATTCTTTTTCCGGCCTGTCTTCCGAATCCTCATGAAACCCAAAGCGAAAAAAAATACATGCCATTTGGATAAGCAGTTTGTAGCTTCTAGTCATTTGTTTATTGCCCTGATATTTGGTTTACCATAAAAACATCAAATTCGCGTAAATATTTGTGTTCTTGACTTTGGCCCCGTGCTACGGATTAAATTTTTCTCCCTTTTGCAACAGGCTTTTTTTTTTTTTTTCTTTTTGCCTATGATGATTGTGGCACAGAAGAGTCCTTCCACTGAGGTTTTCTGCTATAGACATTTAGGCTGAGATGCCTGGCGCCCCATCACAGAGACAAACTGCCCGGTACATGGTTGTTTACAGGAGCTGCGTTGTGGCATATTCATTCTATCATTGGCTCATGCCTTACTGCTGCTTTTTCGTTTTCATACACACGCATAATATAATATATATATATATACTCATAGGCTACAAAAGCATTAATATATATATATATATATATATATATATATATATATATATAAATATATATATATATATATAAATAAATATACATAAAAGCATTATATCTATATATATATATATATATATATATATATATATATATATATATATATATATATATATATAGGCTATATGTTTGTTTGTGTGTGTGTTAGAAATCGGTAGCAGTGAGGTGTATATATAACGACAAAATTATACTTCATAACTATACTATGATGCTTCTCTCCAACAAAATTCACCCTATATTAACTTGAGTACCGATAAGTCAAAGTTCCTTTGATAACTGCCATTATACCGTACGTGCCAGCTATAAAGTGGAGGGACCTACAGACCCTATCTTCAATAAGTAAATATACAGAGAGAGAGAGAGAGAGAGAGAGAGAGAGAGAGAGAGAACGCTTCATCATGTACCTTTTATCAAATGATTTATGGAGGAAGATCTCGTGCAAAAAACCTAAAGTTTATAGCAGTTTGTCGTTACCCCTTATAAATACTGCCCAGCTCACCCCACTCCTTGACATGTAGGCTACACACACATTCACAACACATTCGCCTCCCATTTCGCCAATAACTACTAGACTTTCTGACCTTCTCATTTAGCTTAAATACTTTATTCTCATATAATCACGTGCATACACATGTATACTACCATAAATATAGACATATATGTGTCTATATATAATACATATATAGATATATAAATATATATAATATATATATAAATATAAATAAATATATATATATATATATATATATATATATATATATATATATATATATATATATATATATATATATATATATATATATATATATATATTGTACAGTATATGATCTCCATATGTGAAAGAGCAAATATGACAAAAAAATTATATCCAGGTCCCTAAGATAATTCTATAGACCATCTATTTTTAATAAAAAAAAAAAAATCCAGCCCACCGTTCAAGGTAGCGTTCCTCGGCCGAAAATAACACCCTTCACATGGTAACCTCATAATCATAAGGTCCAATGACGTGCTTAACATCACGTTGCGGCGCCAGAGTCCGTCCATTATATCTTTTTATTTATCTCCCTCATTAGTTTGGGGAGATTCGCCCTTTAGCAAGTTTATCAGTATTTTCTCCCCCAGTGGAAAGCCAGGATTTGACAAATCCCAACGGTACTTGCGAGTAACAAATCTGCTACTAATTAGTGTATCCTCTGACGTTCTAATATAGGCTAATTGGAATAAAAAATTTAGGCCAAAGGGCCAAGTACTACCACCTATGAGGTCACTCATCCCTCTATGGGAAATTGACAGTAAGGTGGTTTGGAAGATGTAACAGGAGAGGGTGGAACTTAAGATGGAAGAAAGAAAAGATGGAATGAAAGATGTTGCAGCTATGGGAAGAAGGGGCTCTGCAAAGACCCAAAGTAATGCCTACAGTGCATCACATGAGGTGCACTGACAGCGCTACCCCCTACGGGGCTGCAGCTCTAATATATTTCTTATAAACTACATTTAAATCTTTCTGCACAAAAACCTAGAAGTAATCAAGGTTCTGAAGTATGTAAATCTGTCAATGGCTAAGCTTAAGGATGTCAAGTCTTAAATCTTTAAAACCTTGAATCAAAGGCAGCTTACTCCTGTAAATGTTGCAAAGGCCGTCTGCTTTCGCTGAAATTCTTGTTCTGAGACAAAATTATTTACATATGAAAACAAAATTCATGACGCAGTCAGTCTTAAAACATGACATGAGTTTATCACTACTAAAGGAAGGTAATTCTGAAGATTACGCGATTAAACAGCAACGAGATATATAAATAATTAAACAATATATAGGCTACTCAGAAATTATGTGTGTATGTATGTATATGTATATATATATGTATATATATATATATATATAAATATATAAATATATATATATATATATATATATATATATATATATATATATATATATATATATATATATATATATATATATATATATATATATATATATATATATATATATATATATATATGTATGTATGTATATGAAACACCTACCCTAAAGTCACTGGTCATTCAATAAGCTAAGTATCAGACTTAGACCTACCTTACTTTTTTACAAAAAACGTCCGATTTTTACTGGTTTTCTCTATTACTATACATGAAAAACAAACAATTAATCACCTTGAGTCTAGGTGTCCATACAATTCATTTCTGACGCTTAACAAACAAAATATAAGGTCTTGTTATATATCGGAGCAATATACAGAATTTTTCCCATGTTTCTGGTAACTGTACTGGCGCGGCTTTTGTTACCTAAAAACGCTGACAAAAAAGCTACCACGTCAGGTCAATCTCATCTCAGGAAGCCAAAAAATAATGGCGGTCTCTTTAAAGATTCGTGGCAGACACTAATAAAGGCAATAATCTTGTTTTCTTGTTTCTTTTTTAGCCACTGGGAAAATTGTGTAGTTTTTCCTGGCTGATGTACTTGGTTCTGATTCTGTGGTTTCTTTGTTTCTTTGCAGATTTGCTTTATAGTTCCCTTTGGTTTAAGCTATTCCTAAGGTAAAGTGAATTCAATATTAAAGAGTACTTATGGCTGAAAATTGTCGAATTTTGAGCCATTAACAGTTTTTCCGTTTTACAGCTGCATTACATGTGGTTCGCTAAACGACTGCCTTTAGGAAAAACATCTTACTAGCAAGCATTAGTAGCAAACATCAGACACCTTAACGAACTATAATTTTTAGGTAGCAGGAACATCTCACCATTAAACGAGTTCTGTTAGTATTTATCAAAGCTTCCCAGATGCTACAAAGAATCAAACGTCCTATGAAAGCCTGGTTCTGGTTTGTCTTTAAACTATACCTGTTTTAAGCAAAATTCGATATATCCTTATGACCAGAGCCATCTGAATTAAAATCAGTATTTGCTGACATTCAGGTACAGTTATTTTTAACCTCTTCTCCTCTCACGTGGCACAAGAGCACCAGTACAGCCACCTCCCACCAGATTTACAGAGATCAAAGGTCACAACTCCCTTAATGACTTAGAAATAAACAACTTTTTTGAATAAACTTTGGAAGAATATTTAAGGAAAGTTTTAGCAAATAATTTTTGACCATTAACAAGAGATGAAAACGCGTTGTCTTTACACTAATCTCTAAGTATGCATTTTTAAAACCAAAGCCAAAATAACCATTTTATAATGCTCCAACTGATTGGACACCTTAAAAAAACACACGCGCGCGCGCCCGCACACACACACACACACACACACACACAAACAAGATGTACTTCTGAAACGGAATTTTGCAGATTCCTATTTACCTTTAACTCCCAACCCAAGTATAATCTTGGTCTTATTCTGTTCTGCATACTGGGTATTTTAGTGGAGTATTTAAGTCAAATGGCAAGAGTACTTAACATTGTTTTGTATTTAATATCTGACCTCGAAATACGACCTACCTGACCTTGGCCCTGGATCTACCATATAAAATTTCGAATTACTATCCACCATAAACGATAGGTATATGAGAAGATTACAGCCTTTACCTTCAAAGACATTAAAATTATAGTGCCTAAAAACTCTAACCTTAGTACACGGAAGACTACACAAAAGTTAAGACAAACAAGGCGGAGTCAAATAGACAGGTCAATTACTTGATGCACTTGGACGGTAAACTGAGGCTATAAAAATAAAATTGCAAAGCGGGATCATAAAAATAACAAAACTTTTTAAAGTTGGTTTTAAAACTTTTATGGCATGTGGGCAGGAGATGCGATGACTCCTGTTACAACCTATTCTCTCAGGGTTTCTGCAAAGGACATGCCCATGCCATCTTCATCTCCCTTTCATCGTTATTTCTTCTAAAAAGGTGAAAGATCATAGCCCTGTAATACTCTACTATTACTGCAAAATTCATTTGAAAAATCCCCAAACATTACACCCACTTCATTTTTGGTTAATTTCCATTATCTTTTCATATATATTAACACAAATATTTGGTCTCTGCAACTCATGCCTAATATAAAACCACCTAGTTCGTTTCTAAGCTTTTTTATGAATTACTTTCTCCAGCCTGCTGAGAATAAGCATACTGAATATTTTCATTCCAACCAACTTTAGTGCAATGCCTCTTTAGTTACCACATTCAGATCATCTTCCTTTGGAACCTAAGCAAAGAATGCCCATTATAATCATCATTACCATCATCAGCTTTGATTCCTCATTCAATATTTTGCAAAAGTCTACTTAGTATACAAGGGTACAATATCATCAAACAAATAGTTTGCTCGTGGCAACTGCTACCCACATGTATCCAATAAAAGGGATTATTTGCACATACGGTTATCCAGTAACAAGTATTTCTTGCTATATACATGTACTGCCTCATGAGTACACTTATATAGCAAGAAATGCCTATCAGTTTGTGTATATTTATGGTTCATGTGTATAACTCCTACAAAAAATAAGAGAGAAAATGACAAAAAAAATCATTAAAATACTGTAATTACTGGGATACATCCTTACCTAACCTAACCTATGGCACCATGTCCTTCCCGACAGTGGGAGGTGATGCCTAACCTCTCTAAAGATATGGAGTTGTAGTAATTACAAGTAGAAACCCTATCCTAATAACCCATAAACTAACCTCGACTATTGCTCTGCATCCTTCATGGGCCAAATTTGGTGTCATTGTGGGTCTGGTTTGTTTTGATATCCTGCAGAAGTCCCACCGGCGGGTGAGTGAATGCTGTCACCAACTTCCAAAGAAGGGAGGTGCTCACTCAAAATCTGACAGAGCTTCTTGCGTTCAGGCTTCCACGACCTCCTCCTCTTCTTCCCACAGAAGGAAGAAAAGGCAGATGAGGAAGAGGAAGAGTTCAATGAGGAGATGGAAGAAGAAGATTCATGCTTGAGTTTCTTCACTCTACTCCATCTATGAATCATATTCTATTCTGCTGCAGTAGATGTTGAGGTAGAAAGCAGTTCAATACCACAGAGGTATTCCCAAAGGCAGGACAATCAGTACAAGAGGCTCAATGCTGTCGAGTTCTTAGCTAGAAATGCAGCAAGTACAGCATTGGCAGGAGGTCATGAACCCTGAAAATGTTGCCCTGTCTCACCTGGACATAGTTCAGCACGTGCACCTGGATCAGCACTATTAGAAAGAGTGGGCTGGTTACTTGCCCTCATGAGCCAGAGGAGAATGAATAGAAGGTATGGAGAGAGGGCAGTGTAGGAGGGAGCCAAAAAATTCAGTGTTGGACACAGAGTACTGTAGTACCTTTCATGGAAACTGGCACACATATTTTGGCCTTCCTCCACCACTGCCAAACCCCTCCAAAGCAAAGGAAGATCAGCCAACACACCAATGCAGAACAACAGAACTGGTTACACTGATACTACAGACATACAAATCCAAGTTTAGCAGAATACAGAAACCCCACAAATACATTAAAAATATGAAAAGTTTCAACCTTATGGTCAGTCACTGTACAGCAAGCCTTCTTAACTTTACCTCAGCTGAAGAAAAAGTGCTTAACGGCATCAGGTGAATGGGTGGGTTTCCCAAACTCACCCACCTACCACCAGTTAACTTGCTCGATACCAAGTTTAAACGACCAATTCAAGCTTGCAGTAAAGATTAATCATACATAGGCACTGGTCTGCCATAGGAGCGATTATATAATTTAAGTAATCAGCCTTCTAAATTTTCTATAAAATCAGATACCATGAATACTGCATATGAGTAATGGAAGAACATGAACAGATAACTCTGGTAGTTAGGCTAGGCTTATTCAGTCTACCAAAATGGTTACTACATCATACATTAATTTCTAACAGACATGGACAACAGTCTCATAAATGGGCAAATAATTATTTAATTTTGGCCTATTCCAGTATGAAGTGTGAAGGGTAACTTACAAGTAAGTGCAATATCTTCTACATGAAGCAGAATTCCTTTTGACTTTTTCTGAGCATCCAGTTGATGTAAATGGTACTTTCAGACCCCTCAGGTAAACAGTTCCCATCCACCCAAAAAAAAAAAAAAAAAAAAAAACACTGAATATCCTATCATTTGCATGTTTGGTGTAACCATATAGCTTAGTCAATAAAAAACATAAGTTCTCAAGATGAAGCTCAGTGCCTAATGTATAAAATGTACCACTGGGCATGTAATAATTTAAATTATTTTGAATTATCAGCTTCATTATGAGTTACCTTCCAAATCGTATCTTAATACTGTAACAACATACAGATATACCAAACAATACCAAAATGCCGAAATATACCATAATGAACCTAAATATAATACATCATTTTTCCACTGTTTTAACCACGAATTTAGCCTAATCCGTGGCATGACACAAGAGGAACAAACGAGTGCATTTTCTTTTGAATGCCACAAAACTAGACAATACAGGTTACTGACAACAACATAACATGACTTTTATAGGCCTCGTACACCCTCCTTTGACTGCTGAACCAATTTTCTAATGCCTGGCACTGGTTTCCACACTGAAGGGCTCGCCAGTTACTATGGTTAGGTAAGGTTGTACTGTCATGACAGCTCAAGGCCTGGTAAATTTTTACTTCAAATCATAGTCGCATTCCATAGTTGAAAAAATTATTTTTATATTTTAATGTGTGCTCTGAATGTCTGATGTTCATTTCAATATCAAATTAGCAGTTTTAGAGATATTGGACACCACCAAACATCCTACAATTATGGAAGGACTTATTGTGAAACCTGGGTTTTTGGTTGCAGGAAAACATATGAAATATGAGGACGAATTAAATCTAACTTAACCTAAGGCACTGGGTCCCTGCATGGCCTGGGAACGGGGGGGGGTCACCCCCTTGGACCCGCAGCCTACTCTAACCTAGGGGACTATAGCCTATATTAAAATAAATAAGAGTTGCGCCCTAACCTAAGCTAGCGTGCCAGGTTCTTGCCTGGCTGGGGGTGGGTTTGCCTACCACCTGACCTGCCCTCACTTTACTTAAGCTCTACACTGTAAATTGAGGTTAATAGGGTTGCAACCTAATACAACCATAACTAACCTAACCTATAATAACAGATGACGGGTCCTTAGATGCCACCTTGAACTCCCTACTAACATAAGTCTAGGTCAGCAGGTCCTTACCTATCTATTGTATGGTATCACTTTAAAAATTTCAAACAATCTTTACCTAAATAGGATCGAAAATTACGGAAGTATCACGGGGATCTTAGACTACAAACATAAACGTCTTTAACCCTGTGTTTTACCGTACTTAAAAACCATGGTTTCTCACTGTGGTCATCCATAACCGTAGGATACAAAGGGTTCCAGTTTCTTTACACTACTAATTTATTAGTGAAATAAGCATCAGAAATATTTATAACACATTAAAAGAAATTCAAATCTGTCAACGTGATCTAAGGAACAAGAGTTTCACATCTGCCCCAAAGAACCCATGACTAAGAACAAAAGCCGGTATTCTCAAGGAATGATGGCATTCCAAAATCCCACTTAATTGGTGAAACTTAAAACAAAAAAACAAATCAGGTTTCAGCATTGTTCACATACCCACATTTCCTCATGAAATTAGTAAGGCATTTCAAATATGCTAGCCATCCTTACCAACAATGCACTGGGGAAAAATATTTGATCAGGAGCTGCACTCATGTGAAAGCTGAAACAAAAACAACTTAGAAAAGGTCAAAGTGGGTAACAGCATTTGTTAGCGATCACCTATGTAACAGTAAATTAACCATAAGGAGATTTAAGAACGAAAAAAAAAAAAAAATACTGGTAATCAATTAAACACCTAAAGCCCTGTAAGCTAGGCCTAGGGGTAGTACTGCAGAACACCTGTGCACACACTTTGCTATGGGCAATGTCCCAGAAGGGGGAGGGTATAGTGGGGGCAAAGGCCACAGTCACGTCAGGTTACAGTAGCTTTGGATAGGTTAGACATGCGGAAAGTCAGGTTAGGATGCATTTCTATTGAATTAGCCTATACAGTTGCATTGATACAGGTTGTAACCCACAGAAAATAGGCCTAGGCCTCCTGTGCAAAACTCTTCCGCACTTTTATTGGCCTAGGAACCAGAATCCTACATTTCATTAGCTTTGACCAAGTTAGGCTAAAAGATATGCTTTAGGCCTATGGCACGCCAGGCTAGCAGGGTCAAAACAGAAGCCCCTGGTCAAGTTCAAGATGCATTCAAATTTAGCACTGAGATTCAAGATGCTCTGGGGAAGGTTAGCTTTGACACGCCTTAATATTTTGACAATTCATGCGTTTCATGACTATTACTGATTGGGCTAGGCCTAGCCTATATGCGTGAAGTCTAACAAATCCATACCCAGGGATTCATAACCTACTTTTTTTGTACACCTCCTGTTAGTCCAAATCGCTCGTTTTCGCATGTACAGCATTATAAAACCACTATAAAACCATTTCCCAATGGAATCACCACCCCTGTAATAATAATTATTTGATAGAGGCTAAGTTAGGGGATTGGGGGAACCACAACTAGGCTTATACTCAAAAATGCTCCGAGGGATAGGCCTATGCAGTCGGACAAATATAATTCTCATGAGCCGCGCATCTGACGAGACATTAATACAGCGTATTATTTACTTTTCTTAACCTCAAAAATTAAATAAATTTTCTTATTAACTAATAAACACATGACACGCGTAAATGTAGCATCGGGATCCCTTACCTTCATCTCTGAATCGACCTCCGATGAACTGAAGATCACAATAAAATAAAATATCCTCGATCAGTACGCTGGTATCTATATTGTCTTCACAAATCTAAATAAAAATCACTTAATACGCAAAATCGAAACACAAATAATACTTTATACCGCGAAACCGAGTTTCGGAAATAAGCACTGGCACTTCGAGGTATTCAAACAACTCTACATACATCGAGAAACTGTAATCTGAGTAAACAAATGACGTCAGAAATATTACTGGAAAAGCCTGGAAACTTTTAAATAAATTGTTGGTCATTAATTCTGTTGTTTCGCTTGTAAATGTTACGGCCTGTTTACATTTTTACTTCTTGTAGGGAGTAATTGCACAATGAAATGAAAAGCGAGGGTTTACAGGGTTTTCGCAGTCACAAACTTTTATAAGAACTTATTCACGATACATAACATCACTCTTTAGATACATATATATATATATATATATATATATATATATATATATATATATATATATATATATATATATATATATATATATATATATATATATATATATATATATATATATATATATATATATATATATATATATATATATATAATATATATATATATAATACAGAAACCTAGCCAGTTACTTGACAAGAGTAGGCCACTGAACCTTCCTGACACCTGGCGTCAGCTTCACATCACGTGTTGCTTCTACAAATCGCATAAAGGGAAAAATAATATTATTGACGCTCTCTGATAGATCGTGAATAAGTGTCTAAATGAAGGTAGAGACAACTAAAAACCTTGAAAGTACTTGTTATTCGTTCCTGCGTGCACAACAATCCTCACTATGCGGAACAGTGGTATTTAAAATACCACTACACTTCAGAGTGAGGATTAATGTGCACGCAAGAACGAATGTCAAACAGTTTCAAGATTTTTAGTTGGCAATAGCTTCATATACATACATACATACATACATACATACATACATACATACATACATACATACATACATACATAATATATATGTATGTATGTATAAATATATACACATATATATGTAATATATTCATATATATGAATATATGTACATATGTATACATACTGTATATATGTGTGTTTGTATATAATTTTGTATGAGCACGTGCGTTGGTATGTGTATATAATATTTTGATATATTAATAATTTTTTTAGCAGTCTAGCATGCATGAAGTTTAGCAGTAGTGAACTATCTTATATGATTTATTTAAGACTCTTAGCCCACGATTTCATTCAAAAGTTTAACAAAAAAGACTTTTATAGGCGAGGCTTTCCCTCAATTACTTAATGGGTGGACGAAACAATCATTTTCTACTGAGTTGGAGAGGCATCCCTGTTTCTGGCGAGTTAAGAGCTCGGTTAGAGGAATAAGTAATTGATAGAAAGCTTCCGTTATGCATGCGCTTTGTACTGAACTTTCGAATGAAATCATAGTCTGGCCTAAAAGAGTTAGCCATCGTTTAACAGTTAATAACTGTAAATCTTAAAGTATGCTAAGCTGCAAAAGAAAGTTGAAACACACACACACACACACACACACACACACACACACATATATATATATATATATATATATATATATATATATATATATATATACATACAGTATATAATTATATATATACACGTTTCGAGATCAAGTTTTCCGTCTTCGGGCTAAAAGCAGAAGATAAATATTACATTACAACAAAACACGTCTAAAAAAGGAAACGTAAAACGTTGTTTTGAGATTTTCTTGACTTTGATTTTATTTCCTTGGAAAGCATCGTGTCGTGATTGTTTCCAAAGCCTTTGCTCCTTGTAACAGTCAATGTTATACCAGAGCTTAACCAGTTAGTTTTAGGATGCTACCAAACAACCTTTTTTTTTTTGTTTATTTGGTATGCTCTTTCACGGTTGGGCAGTCCAAACCCAGAGCAATCCATCGAAAATATTTTTGGTAAAACCTCTATTTGAAATATTGTTTATAACTTCCCAGGAAAAGGAAGTTTGGAAGTAGAAAGAAAAAGCTTTTACGAATATCTCCAGTATCGTAGCACCCATAACTAGACCTGTGTATGTTAACTTATGTCCTTGTTCTTATGACATCTTTCTAGAATCGGTAACTGGCACTGCAATGATTTTCTTTTAATTGTAACAAGGGCTCATACATTATGTGTTGCATTTCGTTTATTCCAGCTCATGCGGCATTCGTCTCACGGATTCAAGGTTACTTGGTGTTCCTCATTAAATATTATGAAACGAAGATGTAAAATAAGAGGAGAGACCAGTAAAACAATTGTACATAAAATATACTGACAAACAATCAGTGGTAGATGGTCTCGCTGACAAATAATTTTATGCGCTATTGAAGAATCCCAGGAAGTCTTTTATGAGATTCAGAGATTACTGAAGCATAAATAGGTGCTGGGAGAGGGGGGTGGAGGAGTTAATGTGTGATTGTGTGTGATTGTGTGTGTGTGTGTGTGTGTGTGTGTGTGTGTGTGTGTGTGTGTGTGTGTGAGAGAGAGAGAGAGAGAGAGAGAGAGAGAGAGAGAGAGAGAGAGAATCTTGGAAAGGTTGCCGCTGATATTGATTCACTCTCTCGAAGGCATTTCTGTGAATGAACCTTTGGAAAAGCTGCGTGATGACTTACAAGCACTAACAGAGGTCTCGTGAGATATTAATGACAGAAATATCGACCTCAGCCGGAGTCGGCTCCATATAAAAAAAAAAAAAAATTCGGCTGACATTTAAAAAAAAAAAATCTCAACGAACCGACAAACTTGCGCCAATTTTCTTTATTCAGACCCTTAAACGGAAAGCTAGATGATTCTGTTTGTCCAACTGAACTCAAGTTGTTTACTGTCGTCCATATTTAGCCGAGAATGATAAATTCATGAAAAGGTTGAGGCTCTAGTAAAGAATCATATGAACATATTATTCCTTGTTATTTTTTTGCTTCGTGAGTACCTGAAAAGAATCTCACTCGTCCATAAAGGTGTTTGACACCGAGTAACTCAATCACGGTGTTTTTTGGTAGCTTTTATTACTACCCGAAATACAGAAGGTACTGAAATATCGCAGGGTTTTTTCTCTGAATAGCATGAAATGTACGAAAATAGTCATTTCAAATAAAAAAAAAGTTCATGGTAAGTTTTTTTTTCCGTAGGGTATTAAATTCGGGTTGTGGGTATCTAGGCTATTTGTAATTGTCACATTTTAAAGCACACACTTGCACGTTTCCATTTCTTTACGAGAAGTAATTTTATAAGCTCTGGCATGATTCAAGTTTTAATATATGAACTGCTGCATGGAAACAAAGAATGTTATTTCTTGTGAGAAATAACATTATGAGGCTGGCATGATTCAAGTTAACATATAAACTGCTGCATGGAAACAAAGAATGTTATTTCTTGTGAGAAATAACATTATGAGGCTGGCAAGATTCAAGTTAATATATAAACTGCTGTATGGAAACAAAGAATGTTTGCACAAGTTTTAATTTTCTTACGAGAAATAACATTATGACCCCTGGCATGTTTGAGGCTAATATATAAGCTGCTGTATGGAAACAAAGAATGTTTTCATAGGTTTTAATTTTCTTATGAAAAATAACATTATGGGCCCTGGCATGATTGAGGCTAATATATAAACTACTACAGGGAAATGAAGAATGTTTAAACTACATAAGTTGACATCAGTGTCAGTAAGAGAATCTTCATTATTTGACAAAACTTGGATTCATGTAAGCAAAAGAGTGTCTTTCCAAACCAGAGATCATTGTAAGCTGGCATATTCAGCAAGCTTAAAATCAATGCCGTGCTGATGGTCACGGCTGCATTTTTCTTGGAAAGGTTTTGCATTATTGAGTAGCTCAAAGATTGCACGTACACAGCAAAAATGGTTTTACGACTGTCGAAAAAATTGTAGTTTTACAGTATTTGTATGTATGTATGTATGTATGTATGTATGTATGTATGTATGTATGTATGTATGTATGTATGTATGTATGTATGTACAGTATTTGTAAGAATGCAAGCGTCATATAAAATTCATAACTTTTTTAGTACTGTTAGAGGTATCAACACTATTTTTCTAATTACAATTGTTGATATTTCGTCCAAGAACTATAAAAATGTATGTATGTATGTATGTATGTATGTATGTATGTATGTATGTATGTATGTATGTATGTATGTATTTCCAAGACTGCAAGCGTCATAAAATTCATAACTTTTTTAGCGCTGTTAAAGGTATCAACACTATTTTTCTAATTACAGTTGTTAATATTTCGCCCAAGAACAATAAAAGGTTAAAAAAGTAGAAATATGAAAAATGAGATTTGGCTTTAGACACTCCTAGTAATTCTCTTTCTCAACTATCTTTATGATAATGTTCGTCCTGTTTGCGAATAGAGTGGCGAAGCTGAAGTCGAAACAGCGCTAATTTCATCATTCTATTCCAAAGCTTGTCTCAGTTTCCACAAGAAAGCTGCTATGCATAGCGCTAAGATAGAGCACTAGCGGTTCCAGAAAAATTTCGCTGGGGTGCCACCAATTTTCACATTATTATATATATATATATATATATATATATATATATATATATATATATATATATATATATATATATATATATATATATATATATATATATATATATATATACATATATACAGTATATGTATATTGTATATATATATTATTTCTATAATAGATTTTTGTTATTATCTAAATTTTCAATGTTATTATTTTGTTATTTTTCATGGGGGAGGGGGCACGTGCCCAGGTACCCTCCCCCCCGACTGGATCCGCTAGTGAGATAGAGGGCTTCCTTCATCAATTCTAACCTAACTTGAAGGCAACTGGTTAGGAGAGTCATATCAGTAAACTGATACAACAATCTATATAAGTTGTACAGTTTCTTGCCATTGCAAAATCATAGAACACTGTATTTTATATCTTTTATTCCCGTATTTTGGAATTGTCTAGATCTGAGTTTTTGGTTTCAGCAAATATTTTGACGCTTTTCACTGTATTGATCCATATACAGCAAAATGTAAGACGGTCAAACATGACAAAATATGTCTTAATTACAGTGTGCCCAAATTTTAAAGGGCCACATTGATATATTATAGGGATAAAATTTTGATAAACCTGCAACTCTGCATTTTTCTATGATGGAACTTCACTCTCTCTCTCTCTCTCTCTCTCTCTCTCTAAAATGTGCAAGAAATCAATAGCCGCGACACAGATATTTAGCGTATTGATCCGGTGTTATTTCAGCTGCAGTGAGTCAGGGGATACCGCCCCATTCGTCTATCGAAATGTGAATGAAATTCCCTCCGTGGCGCCGGGCGCACGTGAATAATAGATGACTGAACCGCGATAGATGCGCTTGGATTGGCTACTCCGATTCATTCATCTATAATTTTGATACGACAATTATTCTGGTGCTTTGTTCGAAGTTTGGGTTGCGTAAATTCACTCTTTTTCTCCTGTGTGGGCAAATGTACTTGCTGGGTATGCTGGGTATGATATATATATATATATATATATATATATATATATATATATATATATATATATATATATATATATATTTTGAATTTGCTTTATGGGAATAGTTTACATCAAATGGATAAATGATACATATATATATATATATATATATATATATATATATATATATATTGAATTTGTATATATATATATTTATATATGGAAATCAGTCAACATCAAATGGAGTTATAAATGATACATGTCAATATATATATAGGTCTCTCAGGTATATATATAGAGATATATATATATATATATATATATATATATATATATATATATATATATATATATATATATATATTCTCCCTTATGACAGGCGGCTCTAAAGTAAAGCAAGACAGTCACTGTCACTTTTGTGCTTTAAGCGCCGAATCAGAGAAAAACCTCATATACACATACATAAATAAACACACTCACACACTCATTCATATGTATATGTGTGTGTGTCTGTCTGTTTGAGTGAGGATGTAAGTTAGGGGGCACACCTCCGAAAGTGGAATATCAGAACATCATGAAAAAATTGCATCTGCTTGCAGAGAAGCGCAATAGAACTGGAATAGCGTGTAGAAACGGAACAAGTTATGCAGGTCAAGTGGTTCGTATGAATGCATATGACAGGAAATAAAAAAATAGAATGAAATTTACACAGTCACCAGAAAGTATTGTGGAGCTATATTTAGCGTCCGTGTAACAGAACTGGCAAACAAGTGTACGCGAAGGTCTGTCTGTTTATACTGTTTCTACATCTGTCTAAATGATCTATGAAGGATTAAAAAGGCGAAATAAAAAATAATTGAATACTGACGTTTAATAGTTAATAGTAAAGTGAAATCAAATGATACAAAAATAACCAGAAAAAAGTTGTTCAAGAGAGTGTGTGGTATGATATACGTTAAGTTCTTCATTGGAGGGGTGGGTAGAGCTCCCGGCTAGCACGCTGTTGGCCCAGCGTTCGACTCTCCGACCGGCCAATGAAGAATTAAAGGAATTTATTTCTGGTGACAGAAATTCATTTCTCGTCATAATGTGATTCGGATTGCACAGCAAGCTGTAGGTCCCGTTGCTAGGTAACCAGTTGGTTCTTAGCCACGTAAAATAAATCTAATCCTTCGGGCCAGCCCTAGGAGAGCTGTTAATCAGTTCAGTGGTCTGGTTAAACTAAGATATACTTAACTTAAAGATATTAGTCAGGTCGAAAAGAGGAAATGCCTGATTTGAGATTTTTTTAAGTAAACATTACAGGTGCATCTAGAATGAATGAACGGGGATACTGGAGCAATTACAGCAGTAACGGTATTGGAAATCAATAAGCTGAAGTAGGCGATGTGAGAGGGTTGGGTTGGCGGTCATTCTTCACTGAAGAGGTAAAGGCTTTGCCGTTATCTTTATATAATACATAATATACACACTCTATTGTTGCACGAGTCAGACATGGTTAGGAATAACCTCAATACCTTCCACATTGTCTATCTATCACTTCCATAAAAAACTTTTTTTAGGTCCGTGTATGATAGCAGTATCTTCTTCCTTTTCACTCAAACTTCCCGCAATCCTTTTCGTCTATTTCCACATTATTCTTCCTTTATCAGTCTTTTACATCTTTAACTTTCTTATTAAAATCCCACCAAACATATTCTCAGGTATGCCAAGTAACACCCTTTAGATACTCGCTAGTCCTTCTATCAATTTTACTTTATAAAAAAGAACCATCACTACTATCACCTATTCCAGCGCAACCTTCTCCTCATCTAGACATACGTCACTCATTCTTAATTGTCACCTTACATCATCAACCGTTACTTCAGTAAGCACTCTTAAAATTACACCAGCCGCTTCCACACTCCATCATCCATTTCTGCCTGTCTTCTATCTTCCACATTTAACAAATCTTCACCCTACTTATTTCTTCAAATAAGGATTGAATTTTCTTTAGACAACATCTCCCAATACGGATCGTTTAATCTGGGGTCCATTTGATCATTAACCTTTCATTCTTCATTCACTTCTCTATAGAACAACATATTCTTTTGAAACTCCTTGATCACACTGTACTATTGCTTTTTTTTTCCCTCTCTCTCTTACTTCTTTATATCCTTATTCAGCCTCCAGTATTCCGTTACGCATTCTCCGAATACTCCTTTTGTGTCTATGTCTTTAATCTTAAGCCATTTTTTAACCAAATTATCGTTATAAGCCCTCCCAACTTCATTCATAGTTACGCTCAAGGCTACATCTTTATGCATTCATTCCCAGCTTCAGCATTCATCGACCCTAAATCCTACGTCAACCAAATATTGATCAAATATACCTCCAACCACTCAACTTCTCACATTATATTCATCAATTTGCTCTTCTTTGTCCTAGTGTATAATCTAACAAACACTTTTTCTCACCACTTTCTCTTTCCTAAGCATATTTACTATTATTTTTCTTTAGAATACATTTATTTCCAACATTAAAGATCATTGCCAAATACATTTCCACGAGACTTTCTAAATTTTCATTTACTACAAGAACAACATATTTACCCACAATTCTCTCTTCCTCCATCGCCAACATTTACATTTAAATCACCAGGCACAACCACCCTTCCATGTTCTTTAAATTCAGCAAGGCATAGTCAGACTCTCTCACCTTGGTTCTTTTCCGACCCTAGCCTGTTCACACCGCTACTTTAACTTTTTCCCCTTGCCCTAATCAGCCAATCTTACTATTACAATCTCCAAACTAATACATATGAACTCTTTCACGTGTTATCAGAGACTCCCTGATATTATGAGTACTACACCTTCCTGGCTCTACACTTTTCAACTGTTTTTAAACAATCACCGTCTGTCCTTCCCATTCCTGCAAACACTGTCCTTTTACCTTTGTTCACCATGCAGAAGCATCCAGATTTCTCTCCTTAAAGAAATCAGCTGTCATACATATCTTAACTTCTGCACATCCACACACACGCAGAACCACAAAATGTATTATCTTATTTCTTTTCTGGCTTTTTGTGACAACAAATACAGACTGTCGGGCTACGGAACACATGCCCCCAGTTGTATTTGTACTATTATACCAAGCAGAAAAGCTAGACTGCTGTTATTTTACTGGCATTCAGCAGAAGTGGAGTTGTGGTTGCCATTGGCTTTGTGTTGAGAATAATAACTGCCATTTACCGTGAATTTCATCCCACCAAGGGGTCCACAGCTCTTCAATAGGTGGTTCTCTGCCTCAGGGTACATTTAAACTTTACTGCAAAACTAATGGCACTTCCTGAGGCAGCAATAAACACGCTTTGCCTATACTGGTACCACAATAAGTCTAAGGTAAAAAATCTGACATGAAGCATGTAGATGCCATTTACTTCAAGAGAAGATCATTCTCCCCTTTAAATGTCATAATGAAATTTTAGGCTTTACCAAATATTTACCTTGACACGAAAATATAGGAAACCAAAATAACATTGCTTTATGAGGTGAGTGTGCATATACACGTGAACCATTTTATACTGACCCTGCTGCTCCTGGAAATCATCAGCTACGCTATTTCCATGCCGGAACACATATCACATATTAATGGGATAATGTCGAGAGACAAATGAACTGATGGTAAAAAATCTGAAAAACCTGAATATAAAGTGACTGGAACGTTAGCTAGAACTGTGAACGACTTTAACGAACAACTTTAATGACTAGAAATCTGTCATTGAAATTAAGCACCGATAAAATGTTGGGCGGAATTCCGTTCATGTACTGCCAGAACGGAGGACACATATTGTACACACATATTAGAGTTTTCACCTGATCGTCAAAAAAGTAATAGAATATCAATAAAAATATTTTGGTGTGATTTCAGTGATAATATAATGATTATTATCAATGGCAATGATCAACGGTACACATTTTATCTAAGATGATAATAATAATATTATTAGTATTCAAGATAGCATTCCAACATTCCCCATGCCCTCTTCTATATCCGGGGAATAGGAATCATCGTGGGAATCCCAAAGAAGGTTGCCATAATAGAGTTACGCATTAAGGGTCCTCTAATTATTATCTATCTATGAATTCATTAGAATTCCCAGATCTCAGACTTAAAGAATTGAGATACTTAATTCTTCAAGTCTTCTTATATGGGTTGGTCAGCCGCTTTTTATCATGAGGCATCGCCGAATGCAATTTGCAATTTTCAAAGTCGATCTCGCTGGGTACAAAAGCTCCGTCCGTACCCATCTGCCCTCAGTGATATTTCACCCGCAAGAAAACCTTCAATTTTCTATCCGGTAGTGAGGATATCCGAAGATCTTCCGAAATTAATGGGCGCTCGGGGGGATAATTCGTTACTACTACGATTCTGACCCATAGGGAACGGGCGGGCTATTTTTAGGTGCTGGTCCAAAGTGCTCCCGAGTGTACAAAGGTCGGACGGAGTTTTCGCTGCTGCAGTTTCTTGGCTCGCCGCCTCCTCCTCCTCCTTCTCCTCCTCCTCCTCCTCCTCCTCCCCTCCTCTTCGTCTTCTTCTCCTCCTCTTCGTCTTCTTCTCCGCCATTTATTTTTCCCTCGAGTTACTTTTTCCGTTGACTCTCTCTTCTGGGTAAAAGTTCTATGACTAGGTGTTCGTTCCCTCCCGTTCCTGGCTCACTTAGTAACCGCTCTTCTCTCTTTCTTTCTTTCTTCCTCTCTTTCTTCCTTTCTTCCTTCCTTTCTTTCGGAAGGCTGTTAGGAGATAAATCTGTTGAATCATACCGAGACTAGTTTGGATGATCACGGCCTCTCTTAAGACTTTATTCTCAAGGTAATAATCAGTTGCCAAACAGCAATTTTCCATACTACATTACACGATAAAAGGTAATTGGTTCTGAAGCGAAGGTGGACGCGCTAGTTTTTATGCCCCGGATGGACACTTCGCTTATTGCAAAAGCCCGATTCACTTCACCTCTTCTGACTCGGTCTGTCAGAGATAATTATAAAAGACCAAACACCGAAAATTTCTTCGCGGCGGGATAAGGGTAAAAAAAAAAATAATAAAATAAATAAAATAAAATAAAAAAAAACTGTTTGATCCTTTGCCCGATTTAACTACCGGTTCAAACTCGGTGATTTAGGACGGATGAAAATAGCTTCTCTCGAATTCGGCGAATTCTCGCATAGCTCGCTGTCGAAGGAGAAGGTCATTCAGAGCGCAATTAAAACAAGTGAAAAATGCGCCGAAGTTTCTTCGGCGCAATCGAGTTTTCTGTACAGTGTGTAATGCTGTATGAAACTCTCAGCCACGGCCCATGAAACTTTCACCTGCGGCCCATGAAACTTAAAGCCACGGCCCGGTGGTGGCCTGTGTTGTTGGCACTATGGCGGTGACAGACGCACGATTATGGCTGACTTTAATTTTAAATAAAATAAGAACTATTGAGGCTAGAGGGCTGGAATTTGGTATGTTTGATGATTGGAGGATGGATGATCAACATACCAATTTGCAACCCTCTAGCCTCAGCAGTTTTTAAAATCTGAGGGCGGAGAGAAAAAGTGCGGAAGAACAGACAAATATTCATCTCAATAGTTTTCTCTTACAGAAAACTGAAAACTAAAAAAAACTAAAAAACTAAAACTAAAAAACGGATTAAGCCACAAGGTCCAAGTGTTAAATGGTACTAATACAACATTAGTGTGAGCACGGACTAAAGGTATTGTTCCTTTTCCAAAATCATTAAACAGTTTCATTAAATATGGATAACCACTAGGACGAACAACTGTCGGCCTTTGCCAGGTCGGGTCTGATAAAAATGAGGAACAAATGTTGGGTATATCCCATAAGGGAAGTTGTAGGAATCAGGATAATCGGAAACTGAAGTCTAAAGCTTAGATATATATATATATATATATATATATATATATATATATATATATACATATATATATACATACACATATATATATATATATATATATATATATATATATATATATATATACATATATATACACACATATATAATCTATATTATACGAATATATATATATATATATATATATATATATATATATATATATATATATATATATATATATATATATATATATATATATATATATATATATATATATATATATATATATATAAGGACGTTAGGAATTAGGCAACCCCACTGCCCACCTGAGTTAAGGTGCAATCACCCAAAGTGGGCTCAGTCGTCGAGGCCCTGCTTTTCACTTAGATCGGGGATCGCTCCCAGTCCATCTGACCGTCAATGTAAAAAGAATTTGTCATGGGGCTAGCAACCCCATCCCTTTATGGCACCACCCTTACATATAAACACACACATATAAATATGTGTATGTATGTATATTTTACTATATATATATATATATATATATATATATATATATATATATATATATATATATATATATATATATATATATACACACACACATATATATATATATACATATATATATATATATATATATATATATATATATATATATATATACACATATCTATAACAATATTATACATAAGAAATATGTTTCAACAAAATAGGTCATTTGGAGATCTGCCATTCCTATGCGAATAAACGCAGCAGCAACAACATATTGAGTGTGCGTTTGTGTGTGTGTGTGTGTGCGTGCGTGTGTGCGCGCGCGCGTGTACGTTTAATCAGGAAAAACGCATCGGTAACCCATTCTCCTTACTTAGCAGACAAAGAACTTCAACAGCACAGGAAGCAAATGACCGATAGATAAGTCCACTGTCGTTTTTAAATGTCTATCGAAGCTGAAATACCGAAGTATTATAAATAAGAATATTATCACAACGATTCTTTAATGTCACTGTGCATTGTTTTTTGTTTTTTTTGTGAGAGTGAGGAAACAACATTTATAATGCTATTGTATTTATAAAGCCAATTTTATCATAGTTTCACAAACAATTTTTCTCTTTGATTCAAGGTACATGGGAACCGTGGAGAATAATAAAGGTGATGTTCAAGTCTCCTGTACAAATTGCACTAGATTCGAATTCAAATAAGAGAGAGAGAGAGAGAGAGAGAGAGAGAGAGAGAGAGAGAGCAAAATAATTCGATACGTATTGGCAACCGGTATTTATTGATGTGTTATATTCCCAATGATAAGCTAGTCCTTGTTCATCCGGATTTGACTGTGCACCAAAGTAAGGTAACCGGTTTTTTAAACCAAAATACCCGACCAATCTAATGCACCTCCCCCTCTCCCTCTTCCCTCTCCCCTGCCCACCTGCCCACTCCCGCCCCAGCAATCACCTCCGGTCACAAACCCTCGCCGCCCATCCTCCTGTTCCTGAACTCTCTATTACAACTGGACGACACCCGTAATAGGCAATCCCATTCATTACGATTAGCGACCTCCGTCTTAATCCGCCCCATTACCTTCGAGGTCCTTGTACTCACGGTAAGGCTCTCCTTCTGGAGGACGAGTGCCCCAAAAAGGAGTCCCCATAAACTTCCGATCGAGGGTGTGGTGTAATTTATGAGGTTTATGACCTATGTTGTGGCTCTTTTTTTTTTCAGCATTCACTTGGATCGAGAGAGTACTTGTTTGGAAGACACATTTAATGAGCTGATGAGATACGCCTAGCAACCTTGTTTGAAGTGGCTTCGGAGCCTTTTAGATGAACTGCAAAAAAAAATTGGAAGGAAACTTCGTCCTCATATTACAAATATATATTTTTTTCATAAATGTTCATTGCAGTTTGTAAACAGGCTAAACTTTATACAAACTTTATAAAGAATCAATAGCAGCTCTATTTAGCATATCAATAACACATTTGACTTTCACAACAGAAGTTCTGCCTGCAACATCATCTTTCAGTTAATCTTTATAAAAAAAAAACTTTCTACAGAATCATCAGCAGCTTTTTTTAGCATTTAAATAGGACATCTGACTTTTACCCCAGAAGTCTTACCTGTAACCTCATCTTTCAGGTGGTTCGTTTTACACTGCCTGCAACTCTTCCATTAAATCTGCCACCTTATAATTTTGTGAGTCGCCCCCTGATTTCGACTGGACGAAATCTAAGCCATCTGGCGCAAAGGTCCTAGAGTTCTACAAGGACCTTGGAATCAGGATATGGTTGTATATCATTGCTCTGCAGCGCCAGGTCCATCCTGAACCGGAGGATGTCCGCGAAGCTGAGAGCCGTTTTTGTTACTTGCTTGGTATTTCGTACCATCCTTGCGGACTGCTTGCTCGCAGGTATTATTATTATTATTATTATTATTATTATTATTATTATTATTGCCTATAGGAAAATCCCTATCCGTATGGAACAATCCTACAGGGCCACTGACTTGAAATTTTAGCTTCCAAAGTATATGGTGTTCATTTAAAACAAGGTAACTTTTATTATTATTATTATTATTATTATTATTATTATTATTATCTATAGGAAAACCCCTATTCGTGTGGAACAAGCCTACAAGGCCACTGACTTGAAGTTCTAGCTTCCAAAGAATATGGTGTTCATTTAAAAGAAGTTAACTTTTATTATTATTATTATTATTATTATTATTATTATTATTATTATTATTATTATTATTATTACCTATAGGAAAACCCCTATCCGTACGGAACAAGCCTACAGGGCCACTGACTTAAATTCTAGCTTCCAAAGAATATGGTGTTCATTTAAAAGAAGTTAACTTAATGCAAGATAATAAGTAATGCAGAAAGAAGAGAGGTATTGTGAGCTAATATTGCCAGAATAGCAGATATTTTTGACATGCTCTTAAAAAAAGAGGATCCTTTCAAGTGCACGTTTTGATCACTTTCAAGTGGCGTGGTCAGTTAAGGTAAGAAAAAAAGGCCCAAAAATGAGGTGGATTCTTAGCCACATTCTCAAGAAGCATGTCCTCTCTGGTGCAATTTCCCAAAGTTTATCCTCATCCCTTGAAGCTTTTTCCTTATTTGGTCTTTTAGAAGTTTGAGTTGCTTTCTTTAGTGCTAAAGTAATCAGTGTGCCTGACAGCTTACAGCCTGTGAATACCTTTCAAAGACAAAAGGTCATGACACCAATGTGTAGCTACTTTCTCCTAAACCACAGCTGGGTCTGTTCTTCTTTGGTCAAGAGGATTCATCTCAGCAACTGGAAAATTTGCCCTTTTATTTGTCTTCAGTAAGGTTATCCCTTGAAACGTGCAAGTTTTTGGGTCAGAATCTTCTCAGAGGACCACAATTTTTTTTTCCTTCAGGTCTCGCTCCTCAGCGATGCAAATGAAACTCCTCTGAATGCAACTCCCCAAAAGTGCAAGAGAGAATTTGTTGACCTGATGCATGCTTCACTCAAGAAGAGAATTTCCGGTTTCGCACCGCAAATTTAATGAGAGAGAGAGAGAGAGAGAGAGAGAGAGAGAGAGAGAGAGAGAGAGAGAGAGAGAGAGAGAGAGAACAATGGTAAATGGGTGTCCCTTATAACAAATACTTCTCTTCTATTTTCGTTTAGTATTGAGCCACTAACTTTCAAGGCTGTTGTTGTTGCTCAATTACCTAATTTAAAATGGTTATTTCCACATCGGACATTGTGTTCTCAACAACGCAGTTTCGAGTTACACATCAATAATCTAAGGTTTCTTAAGTTTCCTTCGTATATTTGAGATCGGAATGCTTCTGTAAATTCTATGTTATCCTCTGCGGGATACTCCGTTTTCAGTCTTTCGGAAGCTGTAAATTCCAGGAAGTGGTGCGGGGGGGGGGGCAAGTTGGAGGGGCCCCAGTAAGTTGGGATGTAGAAGTGTCCGGTAATTTCGTTTAGATTTTCCGACTTTGTTTATGATTTTCTTTACGTGTAATCTACACAATTACTCTTTTTATTGATCATTATCTTGTACAACATTATCTTCCAGGTATTCCGGCAAAAATAAAAAGAATAAAAACATGGATGAGTCAGTTTTATAAATAGTATTTTTATGAATAATTCGAATCGGTATTTGAGAGTGTAATGATAGAAATTTAGGCATTTACTTATTCGATTCCTCATCGTTAAGAGGCACTTCTAAAATAGGAAAATGAACCATGAAAATAAAATTAAGATTATTAACTCTATAAAATGGAAAATAAGGCATTATGTTTTGAACCCAGAATATCATTTGAACTACGACAATTACGAGGTGCGTGAGCATACGGTGAATCTTGAATGACCATCGTACAGAATGTTGACACGAAAAACGTACTGCATTCATATGATCACCTTTGCAACAGGTGATAAACGTTAAAAACAAACGTTCTGAAACTAATCGGTCATCCTCGCCGAGCTCTGAAGTCTGTTGGGGAACCTCGCTCTCGAAATTGTGGGTAATGTTTGCCTCTCGTTTTCTTCCTAACTTGTTCCCTGATCTCTGTCGTCATCGGCTTCATTAACTCCCACTCGCTTCGTCGCATTTTTGTTCTGCAGAGACATCGTTGCCCCTTCTTCCACCCTTGTCCATCTCGAGTCGGTGACTGAGGCTCGTTCTCTTCAAATATGCAGTTGGCGGATATCAACATTCGTTCGCAGACGTGATAAGAAGAATGATTTCCAACCTCTGGATCTGACTGATGATCAACTCCAGCTCAAAATGAGTCAACTGGAATGATTTCCTAGTGGAATATTTGATAAGTAAGCAACTATAGCTTGAAATAAGTAACCTGGAATGATTTCCAACCGGAGTATCTGATAAGTAAAATAAATAAACTGGAATGATTTCCAAGTGGAATATCTGATTAATTACCAACGCTAGCTTAAAACAAGCAAATGAGAAAGATTTCCAACTGGAATATCTGATAAGTAAGGAACGCTAGCTTAAAATGAGTCATCTGGAACGACTTCCAACGGGAATATATGATTAATAACGAACGTCAGCTTAAAATAAGTAAACTGGAGTGATTTCCAACTGGAATATCTGATCGATAATAAACGTTAGTTTAAAATGAGTTAACTGGAATGATTCCCAACTGGAATATCTGATTAATACTGAACGCTAGCTTAAAATGAGTAAACTGGAATGATTTCCATCTGGAACATCCGATAAGTAAGCAACGCCAGGCTTAGCATAAGTAAACTGGAATTATTTCCAACTGAAATATCTGATAAAGAATCAACGCTAGCTCAAAATAAGCAGACTGGAATGATTTCCAACTGGAATATCTGATAAACGCTATCACAGAATAAGTAAATTGGAATGATAGCTTGAAATAAGTAAACTGGAATGTTTTCCAACTGGAATGTCTGATGATATGAAACTGGAATATCTGATAAGCGCTAGCATAGAATAAGTAAACTGGAAAGATTTCCGACTGGAATATCTGATAAGTAAACCAAGCTAGCTTAAAGTAAGTGAGCTGGCCACGAAGAGAATAAATACTACACCGATTCCCAAAGCAAGTAGAACACAGAACTTTCACATTTGCAAAGGACTGATAAAAATCTAACCTCAGACCAGTTTCAGCATAACGGAATTTCCCTTCGACAATGATGAATGGAGAAATAAACGGAACGCCCTTTGCGTTCCTCGCCTTTTTTTTCTTTTTTTAATAATAATTGCGTTTGGAATGTGCAGCATATATTGGGTGTATGATAACCTTTTTTCAAGGTTTGTGTTTCAGTTTAATCTAATATAGTTTTTGTATATTTTTTCTTGTAAATCTTTTGATATTTAAATAATCTCATGTTTTAACCTGCCCGTTTGGTGGTCTTCTAAGCTGCAGATCACACCTCAATCCGTCATATTTTTTTTTGTACTGTGCTTCTAATTCTCTATTAATTCTTGAAGTTTATATTTTTCTCTCGTTAATCCTTTAACATTTAAATTTTCTCATGTTTTAACTTACCCTTCTGGTGGTCTTCTAAGCTTCAGATCATACCCCAATCCGTCACTTTTTTTTTGTACTGTGCTTCTAAATCACTATTAATTCTTGAAGTTTATCATTAATGTTCGTTCACATGGTTGCTGCTGCACTCTCTCTCTCTCTCTCTCTCTCTCTCTCTCTCTCTCTCTCTCTCTCTCTCTCTCTCTCAGGAGAGCCGAGGCAAAGGTTTCTTCCAATGCTTCCTGAAATTTCAAGGTAGACAGGTGAGGTCATGAGACTTTTTGTACGGTGGTTAAATTGCCAGGTTTGGCGAGTAAGAGCCGTTCATACTTTATGTACTTAAGTGAAACTTTTTGGTGCAGCTTCCGCCGGTATTGCTGTGCGTATAAACCTTTGGGAGTTAAATCAAGGGAACTTAACTAAGTATAGCTGTACTGCGAAGGGAATTATAGGGAAAAATAACTGAATTCGCATCTCCTAATTGTCAGGTAATCGATTATTAGCCGGAGTTCCGAACAGATGTGATTCGTGTCCATGAGAGTTTTATGACACTCTTTAGAGGTCAAAACCCTTCGGGTAATTATTGTCCAATACCCCACACCCCCACCTTCACCTTAACCCCCTCCCCAGTCCCCCTTCTCGTCAAAGTCACAGAAACCAATTTTACGTCACATTAAAAAACGAATGGTCATGACTTATATATAAAAAAGCACATATAAGGAAACCTTGTCGAACGAACATCTGCGTTATATAAATATGTATGTATATAAATCAAGAATGGTCATGATTTATATAAAAGAAGTATGAATAAGAGAAATTTTTTAAAGAATATCTGCACTGCATAGATATGTATATATACAAATGCATTTGTGCTCATATGCCATACAGATGTATGCATCTGCTTCCACTGATTATATGAAAAAGTACATATAGGGGAAACTTGTCAAATACATGCATTACATACATATACATGTATACAAATGCATTTGTGCTCATATGCCATGCAGGTGTATACATCTGCTTCCATTTATTATATGAGAAAGCGCATACAAGAGAAACTTGTCAAACATATGCATTACATACATATGCACGTACACACGAATACATTATTTTGTGCTCATATGCTTTCATTGATTACACGAGAAAGCACATATAAGAGAAACTTGTTAAACAAACATCTGCATTACATGCATATGCATGTATACAAATGCATTTGTGCTCATATGCCATACAGATGTATGCATCTGCTCCCATGTGTGCATAGCGGATGGGGCTGGGCGAGAGAGCGAGTGAGGGAGGGAGCGCGGCCGAGAATTTTGCTTAGGTGTGTACCTCGGTGACCCACACCACCAGGTGGCTAGACAAGACACTTTATACAAGCGCTTGAGGGAATGTTGGAGAGAGAGAGAGAGAGAGAGAGAGAGAGAGAGAGAGAGAGAGAGAGAGAGAGAGAGAGAGAGAGAGAAATCAACTTCCCTCCGGAGAGGGGGAGTTGTTAGGTGGTCAATCTACTCAGGTTTTAGAAGAGTGGTCTGCGTGCGTGTGTGTGTGTGTGTGTGTGTGTGTGTGTGGTCTTTGCAGGTATTTACTTCTTTTTTTTTATTCGAAGCAGCTTCGATACGTCATTCAGTTTACATGTAAGGATTCGTCAGATATTTAATCCAGGATTACATGTAACGTAGCTGTGCAATTTTAGCTTAGAATGTCAGGTATGAATTGTTTTATGCAATTGTTCTATTCATTGTGGTAGATGTATCAGGGATTATCTGAATTAGCTGAAGTAAGATTTTTTTACAAACGTTTTTGTGGTACACACTGTAACTTGATTCGAGCTTCAAGATCAACAGCTATATGTTCTTCTTGATACTTTTACTTCTTTGACATGAAAAAAGCTCTAGTTAGGATTATTCCGGAATTATTTTGCTTTTTACTCTCAATTTTTTGTTTGTTTGTTTTTGGAAAGGAGCACACTCAGCACTTATTTAGCATCTGATTAAAGGGTTCTGCTTACAGAGGCCTATTTGTAAAAAGAAAATACTCGGTGCAAAACGTCAGCCAACTTTTTGATTTAAATAAACCGCTTATGGGAATGCCAGTCGTAAAAATGATTTAAGGATTCATTTCTCCATTTACGAAAGTCGGACGGGTTTTTACTCGCAATCCTGTTAAATTACCTCTTTATCTGATGATCTTTCAGTACACGTCCTCCCAGCCACGAAAGGTCAGCGAGGAACCTGCTGGTTCGGGAACGGAATCCGTTTTGAGAACGTAACGAAATACAAACACGTCGTGCGCTCCTCTGTAAATATGCGGAGGTTGTGGAACTGCAAGATTCTCTAGCATGGAATGGCTTTTACTGGAAGAGGGTTGAACTCTGAGGAGAGTCTAAGTAGAATTTTACCAAAAATTTAAGATTGTAACATCTCCAGCAAGAAGTGGCTTTTACTGGAAGAGGGTTGAACTCTGAGGAGAGTCTAAGTAGAATCTTACCAAAAATTTAAGATTGTAACATTCCCAGCAAGAAGTGGCTTTTACTGGGATAGAGTTGAACTTTGAGGAAAGTCTGACTATATTCTTACCAAAATTTTAAGATTGTAATATCTCCAGCAAGAAGTGGCTTTTACTGGAAGAGGGTTGAACTCTGAGGAGAGTCTAAGTAGACTCTTACCAAAAATTTAAGATTGTAACATCTCCAGCAAGAAGTGGCTTTTACTGGAAGAGGGTTGAACTCTGAGGAGAGTCTAAGTATAATCTTACCAAAAATTTAAGATTGTAACATCTCCAGCAAGAAGTGGCTTTTACTGGAAGAGGGTTGAACTCTGAGGAGAGTCTAAGTAGAATCTTACCAAAATTTAAGATTGTAACATCTCCAGTATTTAGTGGCTTTTACTGAAAGAGGGTTGAACTCTGAGGAGAGTCTAAATATAATCTTACCAAAATTTTAAGATTGTAACATCTCCAACATGAAGTGGCTTTTACTGGAAGAGGGTTGAACCCTGAGGAGATTTTAATTAGAATCTTACCAAACTTTTAAGATTGTAACATCTCCAGCAAGAAGTGGCTTTTACTGGAAGAGGGTTGAACTCTGAGGAGAGTCTAAGTATAATCTTACCAAAATTTTAAGATTGTAACATCTCTAACATGAAGTGGCTTTTACTGGAAGAGGGTTGAACCCTGAGGAGATTTTAATTTGAATCTTACCAAAATTTTAAGATTGTAACATCTCCAGCATGAAGTGGCTTTTACTGGAAGAGGGTTGAACTCTGAGAAGGGTCTAAGTAGAATCTTACCAAAATGTTAAGATTGTAACATCTCCAGCATGAAGTGGCTTTTACTTTAAGAGGGTTGAACTCTGAGGAGAGTCTGACTATAATCTTACCAAAATTTTAAGACTGTAACATCTCCAGCAAGAAGTGGCTTTCACTGGAAGAGGGTTGAACCCTGAGGAGAGTCTAAGTAGAATCTTACCAAAATTTTAAGATTGTAATATCTCCAGCAAGAAGTGGCTTTTACTGGAAGAGGTTTGAACTCTGAGGAAAGTCCAAGTATAATCTTACCAAAATTTTAAGATTGTAATATCTCCAGCATGAAGTAGCTTTTACTGGAAGAGGGTTGAACTCTGAGGAAAGTCTAAGTAGAATCTTACCAAAATTTTAAAATTGTAACATCTCCAGCATTAAGTGGCTTTTACTGGAAGAGTGTTGAACTCTGAGGAGAGTCTAAATAGAATCTTACCAAAATTTAAAGATTGTAACATCTCCAGCATTAAGTGGCTTTTACTGGAAGAGGGTTGAACTCTGAGGAAAGTCTAAGTATACTCTTACCAAAATTTTAAGATTGTAATATCTCCAGCATCAAGTGGCTTTTACTGGAAGAGGGTTGAACTCTGAGTAGAGTCTAAGTAGAATCTTACCAAAATTTTAAGATTGTAACATCTCCAGCATGAAGTGGCTTTTACTGGAAGAGGGTTGAACTCTGAGGAAGGTCTAAGTATAATTTTACCAAAATTTTAAGACTGTGGTATCTTTTAGATGACCTATCCATTTTTTAACACATGCTGACGGTCTTCTTCTCTAATCGTTCTCTTATGACAGAAAAATGAGCGATCATTTTGAGCAAACACATTATTTTAAGTCAATAACATTTTGTAGATGACCTATCCACTGTATAGCACTTACTCAAAATAGATTTGACGTCTGTCCTATTCTGACCATTATCTAACCCTCACCGCTTCATCTCGCCCCCCCAAAAAAAAAAGGTAGTCTTCAGCATACTCCTCCCATTGTCTGACATCTGTAACAAAATATATTTGATTTCCAAAATGAGGATTATATTATATTTCTGACAGTTATTTCAGGCAATTTGTCGGACAGAGCAACCGCTAAGATTCTGACATAAATGAAGTCAGTTCCTGATCTATGTTTTAACTTAAGCGCAAGAATGGTACCATCTAAAGGTGTTCCTAAACGCTCAAAATTTGTGCGCAGTCATTGGCATTGCGCCATAAATTTGATCGTCATGGGCGCATATTGAAGGCTAATTATGCAATCATCGTGCAGAAGTTGTTAACGGGCTAAATTATCTCGCCAAAATGGTTTATGGTCCACGACCTCATGACATGTTTGATGACCGGAATCTTGCGAGTGTTTTAACCATTACATCATTCGTTCTCCACGACACCTTTGTCACATCCAGAAAGTTTTGATTCGCGCTTTTTTTTTTGATGACTGTAGGAGCGAGAAAGCTAAGATGAATTTTGTTTGATTATTCCTAAATTCCTAAATTACTAGTTACTTTCCCTCTACCTCCTCTTACTTCTGCCTGATGAACACCATATTCTTTGGAAGCTTGAATTCTAAGTCAATGGCCCCTGTGGGCTTGTTCTATATGAATAGGGTTTCCATCTATGAATAATAATAATAATAATAATAATAATAATAATAATAATAATAATAATAATAATAATAATAATGTTACTGATACTGGCTAATTCAAAGTGGGACTCTTAACTCATACAGTTTCTTTTGATGGGGACAAGGTGGTGTCCTTCAGAGTCAGAGTAAGAAAGTCAGTTTCCCTGCCATCAACTGCATTCGGCTCATGTCTTGCAAAGTAACATGCATACTATGCCGCAGGATAATCCAGTTGGACTGCGTATCCTTCATGCCCAGCCTTTGACTCCTAGCAGGCCCTAGTACCCATTCCTGTAGGCTTACCTGGGGAGGCAGTCAGACTACCTAGCCACGAATCTTGCTGATAAGATCCCAGTGCTCTACTGCTGAGGTATTTTATCATTAAAGAAAAAATTTTATTATTTAAATATTTACCCATCATCCAAAAGAACCGAATGCATACTCTAGATGCATTTTTTTCTGAGAGAGAGAGAGAGAGAGAGAGAGAGAGAGAGAGAGAGAGAGAGAGAGAGAGAGAGCTTGCAGGATTCTGTTAAAAATTACAGCTTATCTTGGTTGCCCTGCAAACTCCCATTTCTGCCCTTATAGCCGCTTCTCTAACGGCTGCCCCCCGGCCCAAAACACACACACAAAATGTATAGTGAATTTATTTAATAATTTTTCCAACCTTATATCCTGATGGATTACCTAGGCTTCAGTTACCCAACCACAAATGCACAGGATAAATTCTCACATGTAAAAGGGATATTTTTGGAACAGACATTTCCCACGACATGGAGCAGAGCAAATAAGTAAGAATGAAGAGTTGATTATATTCTTTTTGATAACAAATACACGACAATTGCTTTCGATAAGCGTCATAATTGGGCAGATAACACACGTACATCCGTATTGAAGTTTATATCTTTTCTAAAAGGACTTTTTTTTTTTTTTTTTTTTTCTAATGTCTAACCTTTTAATTTTTTTTCTAATCTTACAACCTCCTCCTCCTTTCAGGTGCTTGATTTTCTGGGTAAAATGAAACTAAGGGAGTCTGTAAGTGCTGAATAAAAGGTCTTGTTGCTACGTCAAACAAAGCAAAAAGGATCAGATGAGAATTACGAGGAAGAGAGAGAGAGAGAGAGAGAGAGAGAGAGAGAGAGAGAGAGAGAGAGAGAGAGAGAGAGAGAGATTACTCACGAATCTGAATTAACTGTAGATATAATCATCATTCTTTTTTTTTGACGAGTCGGGTTCATGGTATAATGTACACACCCAAAACAAGTCCATCTTGCTTGGAGAACGAATTCATTATATGAGGACTTTTAATTTTAATTTAATTTGTGCAGTAAACGTTTATTTAATTTTCCGACGTTCTTTCGTAATCATTTTACCTTTGATTTTATTTCTAGTTAATCTTTTTTAACATTAGGGAACTAACATGATTCTCTTTTTGTTTATTTATTTTTTTGACATTGGGGATGTAATATTATTCATTTTGCTCTTGTATTTTTAAACAGGGAAGGTAACATGATTCTCTTTTTGTTGTTGAATTTTTTGACGCTGGCAAGGTGACGCGATCCTTTTTCCATTCTTTTTTAACACTCGGAAGGGAACATAATTCTCGTTATTTTGCTGATCCTTTTTTCAGCCTTGGGAAAATGACATGAAATAAACACTACACTGCCTTGCATGGTGAATGATCTATCTTGTTAAGCGTCAATTCGTGAGTGTTTTTATAGGTTTAAACCGCTGAATTAGTTTATCATCATTTCAACATCCTTCCATTCCGTAGGTTTTCATATACCTTGCATCTTTCATATCCCAATGCTTTCCTTTCGGTCGCTTATGTTACATTTTCATGTCGTTCAATCGGTCGAATTTAATTATCCTTTAATTATCCTTAATTATCCTTATATATGCTAGGCTATTCCATTTGCTGTTGTTTGCAACGTATTTGTAACTGAAATCATATTCCACCCGATAACACATTATAAAGAAAATAAAAGCAATAGAGTTAGTCAGTAACACCACATTCCTTAATGCACAAAAGATGTTGAGCAAAAAATGCACTCAAATCATATTGAGAATTAGCGTTAAACATTGTGCATATTGCACTCAGATTATATTGAGAAATAGTAAAAATATTATACAAAAATGTACTTTAATTATATTGAGAAGTAGACCGAGATATTGTGCAAAAATGCACTCAAAATATTTTGAGAATTAGGCTTAAATATTGTGCATAATGCACTCAAATTATATTGAGAATTGGTCGGAAATATTGTGAAAAAATGTACTCAAATCATATCGAGAATTAGTCAGAAATATTGTGTACAAATGCACTAAAATTATATTGGGAATTAGTCTGAAATACTTTGCAAAAATACACTTGAATTATGTTTAGAATTGACCTGCAATATTGTGCAAAAATGGTTTCAAATCATATTGAGAATTAGTCAGAAATATTGTGCAAAAACGCACTCATATCATATTGAGAAATCATAGCGAAAATTAATCAGAAATATTGTGCAAAAATGAACTTAGATCATATTGAGAAATCATATTGCCAATTAATTAGTAATATTGTGTAAAAATGTACTCATACTGAGAATTCATAGTGAGAATTAATCAGAAATATTGTGCAAAAATGCATTCATATCATATTGAGAAATCATTGTGAGAATTAATCAGAAATATTGTGCAAAAATACGCTTAGATCATTTTGAGAAATCACATTGCCAATTAATTAGAAATATTGTGCAAAAATGTACTCAAATCATGCTGAGAAATTATAGTGAGAATTAATTAGATATATTGTGCAAAAATGCAATGAAATCCTATTGAGGAATCATAGTGAGAATTAGTCAGGAATATTGTGCAGAATTAGAATGAAATACTATGCAAAAATGTACACAAATTTTAAGCGTTCATCTGAAATGAAACTAGAATAAGAAAAAGGAAAAACGAAGTCGGATAATACACAGATAATCCACAGAACAGCAAGAGAGAGAGAGAGAGAGAGAGAGAGAGAGAGAGAGAGAGAGAATCCCCGTCGCACGGCACAGTTACCGTGAGATCACCAGGGTCAGCTGCACCGCCGCCGACGAGCAGGAGGAGTAGGAGGGGGAGGAGGAGAGGCCAGGTGGTGCAGCAGCAGCAGCAGCAGCAGCAGCAGGAGCAGCCAGCGAGCGAGCGAGCGAGCGAGCGAGCGGGGCGTTTCGCAATCAGGACTTCTCTCCTCCACGTGTCGAACGTAGAAAACAACTGGCGCTGCAAGGTCAGGTGTAACCCGAACGACGACTACGGCGAAGAGGAATTCTTTTGTTGCCTAAACAACAGCAGACATTCCCGGAATGCGCAGATATGATCGAGGCTCATTGGTGACGAGACCGGTGCTTGAGCGATTCATGCAAGAATTTGTCGAAGAGCGCTTCCGTTTCCTGTTCCACTTCTTCTTCCCCTTTTTTTTTTTTGGCTTTCGATGCCAGACGCAGCTGGAATTCAACGCAACTGCAGTTAGTACAGTTTCTTCCACGAAGGCCTGGTGCCTCTTCCTTTGCCACGTCGCGACGCGAGTAAAAGTTACTTAGATACTGATGACGAGGTAGGTGAACTTAATTGCTCAGCTCATAATCACACCGTTGATTGCAACGATTGCTTTCAAAAGCTTTTCAAGGCAGACCGCTCCGACACGTGCAACGCATCACCTACGTTGAAGACAATAACCTTGATGCTTTATCTGTTACCTTGTTGAGGGCTTGCCAGTGTGCCCTTCTCTTCATTATTTAGGTCTTACGAGGCAGCCAAAGGCTTTCCCAAAGTCTCCTTTCATTGCAAAGGCTTCCTATTTCAAGAATGGGACTCTGTCCTTGGTGTACACCAGTAAACTTATTGGAATAAACCAGTGCATTATTGAAGCGTTGCTTAGAAGCATAACTTACCAGACTTCAATTTCCGACTCTCGAAGCTAGGTGTATCATATTAGTGAATTCTTAAGACAAAATAGTGAAGGATGTATCCATTTATTTCTCAGAACTTTTATATTAAAAACTAATCTCATCTTATCTATACGTCTGCACTTTCTGATTCAGGAAGAGCGTCGTCTATTACACATCTCATAAAGGCAACCAAGGTATTTTTTTGTCTATTAGATGATACTGATTATCTCAGTTCGAAATCATTATTTTTTCCTTTGTTCATTAAGTGTAGGTCATATAGCTTGAGCAACGCAGAAGGGGTCACAGAGTCCAACATTCGAAGCGAAAAGAATGAGGGTCTTCTCGTACGAGTAGAGAGAGAGACTGCCTGTCAGGCATATACAGTAATTCCTGATATTTGAAAGCAATACTCACAAGAGCATCTTTAAGGCACATGCAGACATTTGTCTTTGTCACTTTCATTCTGCAACGTTTTAATTAAAAAAAATATATAAAATGTTAGTTTCTCTGACGTCTATACCTCGTGGTTCTTAAATGGAAGACTGTTCGTATCACCTTACCCTTTTTATTGTTGGACTAAAAAGGCTCTTCTTGATGTATCTTTTAATGTTCCCTGCTCTTGTATCGGTCGAAATCATGTTTGATTGTGTTCTGTTATCACTGGCCAATCAACGAAGTTCGAAAATCTTGAAAGAAAAAAATGCCGTCGAAAATAAGACTGCAAATTATCTTTGGACTTTGTTCTGTTATTATTACCAAAAGACGAAGTCCAAAAACCTTGAAAGAGAAAATGCCGCCGAAAATAAAGCTGTAAATTATCTTTTATTTTATTCCATTATAACTGACGAAGAGACGAAGTTCGAAAAAAAACCCCGAGTTCGAGTCTCCGGCCGGCTAATGAGGAATTAGAGGAATTTATTTCTGGCGATAGAAATTAATTTCTCGGTGTAATGTGGTTCAGATTCCACAATAAGCTGTAGGTCCCGTTGCTAGGTAACGAACTGGTTCTTAGCCACGTAAAATAAGTTTAATCCTTCGGGCCAGTCTAGGAGAGCTGTTAATCAGCTCAGTGGTCTGGTTAAACTAAGATATACTTAACTTGAAAGAAAATATGCCGTCGAAATTAAAACAAATAACACTGCAAATTATCTTTGATTTTGCTCTATTAACACTGACGAAGAGACGAAGTCCGAAAGCTTGGACAAAAAATTCCTCGCAACATCTTACTTTCCGAGTGTACATAGCTAACGATTGACAGCCGACCAAGGCAACTCCCTTCACATTGATTATCGCTCGAAAAATCGAATACCTCCCCAGTGCTCGCTTGCTTATTATTTTTTGGCGTGCGGCCTTTGGCGAGGCACAGGTCAAGTGGGAAACATTGATTTTATCATCCCCCTCCTCGCTGAATAACACTGAGTCTCGGTGGGGTTTTCCCGCATCCCTGTACTTTGTTTGTAAAGCACAGATTTAATCGCAAATGACCTGTGATGGTCATCATTTTTCTCAAGATTAATCTGCAATTTTTCTACGCCACGATCTAGGCAGTCTTTGTGCTACAGGGCTCAGTAACCAATTTGAATCACAATCTCAGACGATGCAAGAACAAGCAGATACAGCAATCTTCAAGAAAAAGTGATGAATGAGCGGAAAACTTGACAACGTTTTCATTTTTAATGATCAGGGGTCGAGTGAATAATTATTACCAGTGAATCAATTGAATGAACGGAGCTGGAGTGTCAAAATAAACTGAAGTCGACTCTCAAGACAGAACGAGATCTGATTTACAAATTAGTTTCATGTCAAACAGACCATATAAAATTAAAAGGAACCCCAAATTGGCCAGAGAAGGCTAGCAGAAGCAGAAACCTAACAAATGTACACCGTGCAGAGGAAACGTCACCTGCCAGACACCAATAAATGCAATTTTATTCGGAAAGCAACAGCTGGAAAATGTAACTACTGTATTCAACTGTGGGTTTTCAAAATGGAGATTGTGGAACGTGATAAGGAAGAAGCCTTGAAGGCATTTACGGTTACAGGATACCAAGGCATTATGGAATCAAACATGACAGGAGAATGAAGTCAGGCAGATCTCCATTTAGGTTTTCGCTTCAGTGAAGGTCATGACCGGAAAATCAGATATTGCAAAAAGCCAAAACAGTTATACCAATGCGTGAAGAGATAACGTTGAGCTCAGGAACGCAAGAGATAGCATCTCTCCTGATTTTGTCTTAACAAGAGATAACATTTTCTAAATTGTTTTCAGCTGGAGACAGTATCTCTCCAGATATTTTTTTTTAAACAAGAGATGGCATCTCTCCTGATTTTCCTCCCTTTGCGTGTTTCCCTAAATCATTCAGCCCACAACAACAGCCATTAGGATTAATATTTGTAGCTTCTTTCATTCAACGGAACAGGTTTCGAGAAGTTAAACACTGTAGCACAAATGTAGCACGTCTAAACACTTGTCTTCTCCTTGGAAAAAGTCTTATCGTGTAGAAGTCAAGTCTAGTGGTTCAACCATTTGCATCCTCCACTGGGAAGTGTAGAGAGGTGCTTGTTTTTAATGCAAAATGATTTATGATTTAGAAATTATTGCAGACTAATTCAGGGAAATCGGGACTGAGCGCAGCCTGGTTTTTGTTCACCCTCACAGACATAAAAAATACATTCAAAACCTCGGCCTTTATATATTTACAGAACTTATTGCCTGCTAATTGGGCTCTGGAAGGCCAACAAAACTTCGAAGTTCGTCTTTGACGCATTGCAGTGTATATTCTTTTAAATGAATGCACACACATATACTTGCTCTCGCGTGCACACACGCATTTTGGAAAGTTAGAATGTGTTTTTGACAATGGCCATATACTGCACAACAGCGACGCCTTAATGGCCCATGGAGGTGTTATTCTGTCAGGACGAAGGTGTAACAATGGAATCTCCTCCCAGAGTTCTATTTGCCAACAAGAATTTGTGAACAAGAGAAGAAAAAGTCGCTTCTGCGTACCCAAAATTATGCCTCCGGTTGTAAGCTCCTGTTGTGTGGGTACTAAATGGCACAACTTCTTTGACCTAACAAGTACTGAAGGTTTGGCGCTCAGTTAGAATGTACCCGAAACCTAGTATAAGGTTTGTGGACCCCTTTAGCTAGGATGTGCTCCCTTCAGTGACAGATGTGCCTCTCAAATAAGGAGATGTGCAAGTCACCAAATGTACATGAGCGTGGGGGTTGCAACCCCATATGTTGTATTTATTCGAATAAAAACAAACAAATGTAAAACGAAATATCTGGGAGTGAATATGTAGTTGCATTACTATAGGCCAGGATTGGGTAAGAATAAGGATGAAAGAGTCACGATGGCAGAGAAGGGTGGCTGTGCTATGCAAAGGTAGGTGGAAGAAAAGGGACCTGATTATTGAAAATGTATGGATCCAAGAGTAAGGTACAAAGTTCGATTGGGAAAGAGAGAATGGCCAGGAAAAGAATTTGTTCGATAATGTATTAGTTCGTAGCATATGGAAAGGCAAGCTGAGTGATGTAACAGTGAGAAAAGGAGTTGCTGTAGATATATTTCATCATTCTTTGGCTGAAGCAACGGTTAAGGTTATTATTGGAAATTAAAGACGGAGAGGCAGTGGTAAAAGAGGGTAAAAGACAGACGAGTTTCATAAGGTTGGAATAATGAAAACATATAAGGAGAAATTTGATAAAAAATGGGCTAAGCTTTAAGACAAAAATTGAAGGAATATATGCCAAGTGTGTGAAGCTCCGGGATGGGGATATGTAATCAGCAGGAAGTACTTGAAGTAAGTTAAGGTAAGTCGGTCAAGTTAATAATACAATGACTGGCTAGATAAGGAAATTGGATTGGAAGTAGGGCGGATTATAAAACAGATGCAATTGTGTGACGAGAGAGAAGAGTTTGTGCAGGATTACAGGAGGTCGGAGAAGTGGCAGCGGGGAAGATGAGGACGATAAAAGGGGGAGAAAGTGAGAAAATGAAGAGAGAGAAAGGTTAAAAAGCAAATGGTCTCATAATAAAAGAGGAGATGAGGACGATAAAACGGGGAGAAAGTGAGAAAATGCAGAGAGAGAAAGGTTAAAGAGCAAATGATGTCATAATAAAAGAGGAGATGAGGACGATAAAACGGGGAGAAAGTGAGAAAATGAAGAGAGAGAAAGGTTAAAGAGCAAATGGGTCTCATAATAAGAGGAGAAGATGAGGAGGATAAAAGGGGGACAAAGTGAGAAAATGCAGAGGGAAAGATTTAGGGAGCAAATGGGTCTCACAATAAAAGCTACAAATGGAGAGTTGTCTGAATCCAGTCCTGCATTGATGGAGTGAGTGATTTTTTTTTTTTTGGAATGTGGAAATTAAAAAATGAGAGGCAGAGTTGAACGACATATGAGTGGAAGGGGTTAGGTCAGGTTGGAGGATTCTTGGAAGGGATTAACCTCAACATCCAGGAAACGAGGAAGTACGGTCAAAAGGAGTTGAGGGGCACAGTATGTGTGGATGGTACTGCTGCTGAACCTCCTGTGTTGGTGTATGAAACGACTAGCGTCGTGAAAGTTTTTTGCAGAAGAGGTTCGTCACCGATTCAGCAGTTTAAGCAGGGTAAATGGCTTAATCTTTCACATATATAAAAAAACACACACATATATACATATATATATACAATATGTATACGTACATACATACAGTACACACACACACATATATATATATATATATACGTATACATACTGTATATATAAATCTATATATGTGTGTTTTATATATTTATATGTATATACATACATACATACATATACACACACACACATATATATATATATACATATATATATATATATATATATGTGTGTGTGTGTGTGTGTGTGTGTGTGTGTGTGTGTGTGTGTGTATATATATATAAAACATTAGGCCATTTATTCTACTTAAACTGCTGAATCGTGGACGAACATATATGCATATATACTGTATACACACACACACACACACACACACACACACACATATATATATATATATATATATATATATATATATATATATATATATATATATATATATATATATATATATATATATATATATATATATACATATACTGTATATAAGTTTACTCAATAATTCACCAAATGAAGAATCACCTTCTTGTTCGCCGAAAGAATCTTATTCATTATTTATTCTTAGTTTACAAATAAACTGTAGGATTAAGGAATTGCTAGAAAGGGTAAGAAATGATCAGAGCAAACAACTTCTCCACTTTTTCATACTTTTTTCATAGAATAATAAAAAAATGTTCACAGATGGACTTAAAAAACAGACAAAACAATAGACTAGAGACTAATATCAAGCACTAACGCCAGATGCTTTGGCACTAATTATGTAGCTTATGACAGGCGACTGAAAAGGAACTTGCCGACGATAGCCTAAAATTTAATATTTATTTATGGGTAAAAGAAATTCACCTGCCCGAGACAATCTTCTACGATGATTAGGCAGCAGATCTGAACGGTGTATCGTCTCTGTACTTATAGGAAGCCATAAGAAAAATTTATCCCATAACAGTTGTAAATATTTTTTCCATGTTATCAAGAGGAGTGGAGTTAAAATGTACAAAAAATAATTTGTGAAGTGAGCAATAAATACCGTGTATGGTACCTTGCTAATTATTTAAACTTATTTAATTCGAATCACTCTTCTCCATCAAAACCGTATCTTTCAATAACAACAGGGATTTAGGCAAAGCTACAAAGAAGCTGAAATCACAAACAAATATAGACTGAGCCTTGAATTTAGAGCAAAAACACCTCATGACCAGAAAGGACTACTCGTGAACCCTTAAAGACAAGATCAGAGAGGTGAAAAACACCTCGACCTTAAGACTGGCCTTCTTCTAGTACCTCCAAATTAGCCTTTAGGATAAATGTTTTCCAACATCATTGTTCTCTCTCTCTCTCTCTCCCTCCTTAGGGGCGCCTGGTCCTCACTTTCCTATGCTTCCAGTAATCCCCTCCTTTTTTTTTTCAGACAGCCGAGGAACGTAAGCATTCCAGGACATGAGTGCGGATGCCGGATAAGTCAAGAAGGATAACACGGAACTGACCTTTAAGGTTCTTGTGAAGGCCCCACCTACCTCCTTCTCTCTCTCTCTCTCTCTCTCTCTCTCTCTCTCTCTCTCTGTCTGCACTTGACCACTTCACCTTTCGGAACTGGTTCACGAGAGGGCCTTGCCCTACAGACGGAGCTATGTACCTGTTTTGCAAAGAGGCATTTCCAAAGTCACATTATCCTTGTCTCTTATGTAGCACATTGCCCTTGGCCGTCATCGCCTGTGCTGTGCCGATAGGTAAATGGGTGTTCCGTTCTGATGAATGGGACTCGGAGTAATACCAAAACATCCTTTGTTAAAAGGTTTGGAGAGAATTTCAGATAGGACGGCTTTCTTCGCTAGTTTTATTGAAAAACATCCAGCATATTTATGCAAGTATGCGCAGTGCATATTGAAGTATGTATATAAATGGAGAAAGATACGTTGGTACAATAGTGAAATATATATATATATATATATATATATATATATATATATATATATATATATATATATGTATGTATGTATATGTATATATATATGTATATATATATATATATATATATATATATATATATATATATATATATATATATATATTTCACTAATGTATTGGCGTATTTTCTCCACACACAAACATGCACACACACACACAGACAAACACACACACATATATATATATATATATATATATATATATATATATATATATATATATATTGTTTTACTAAATCTGATTGTTGCTACAATGCCATTCAGTTTACTAAATATTATTATTATTATTATTATTATTATTATTATTATTATTATTATTATTATTATTAAGAGACTGCATTCGTTAAGTGATTTCAGTTAACAGTCCCCATGAATTAAAAAAGTCATGAGGATTAATTGCCCCAATCTCCTAATTCTGGTAATTACCTCAACTTTTAGAGCAAGCGCCTCATTTGATTATTGACGTCACAGGCGGAGCATAATGAGCCGACCAATAGATGCATCTCTTCATTTCTGCTGCAGTAATGATGTAACAGTTTTAGTCTCTACTGCATCATCCCACTATTAACTCAGTTCGTGCCCTGTGCCCTCGTAAATGGTATTGGCAAATCAACCTAATTACTCAGGTGTTTTTATCATTATTATGATTTCCTATTCGGTGCTTAGTTGCAATGGCCATTTTCTACCCACACCCCCCATTTTCTGTCTGTTATTTTATTGGAATCGAATATAAAATGTAGACCAGAGGCCAAGGGCCGGGGCCCTTATGAGGTCATTCAGCGCCGGAAAGGAAATTGAGCAAAAAAGGTTTTAAAGGTGCAACAGGGTAAAACTTCGCAGTTGCACTATGAAATAATTATTAGGAGAGGGTGGAAACTGAGATGGAAGAAAGAGAATATGAACGGAGGTGCAATAAAAGGAATGAAAGGGGTTGCAGCTAGGAACAAAAAGGACGCTGCAAGGAGCTTTAAGTAATGCCTACAGTGCACCGTATGGGATGCACCGACAGCACTACCCACCTACGTGGTTATTTTTTGTCCGTCTGTCCATTGTTCATAAACTAAAAATCTCATGTAATGGCGTTATTTATGCGTATAAATATATATATATATATATATATATATATATATATATATATATATATATATACATATACAGTATATAAATATATATACAGTATATATATACATATATATATATATATATATATATATATATATATATATATATATATATATATATATTTATGTATGTATGTATATATATACATATATATATATATATATATATATATATATATATATATATATATATATATATATATATATATATATATATATATATATATATGTATAAAAAGGGCGCGTCCCAAATACAGTAAAACATCATAAACACACGTCGGCAACTTATCGCCTCCATATCACAAACAGGTTGAAAACAATTCAGCGACCGAAAGTAGAGAGGGAACCTTCGGCAAATGCTGGATAATCGCATGAATCAGTGGCCAGAACCACCAATAAGTCACTGACTTATATTCAACCTGTTTGTGATGTTTGAGCGATAAGTTGCCGACCTGTATTTATGACGTTCTGCTGCAGTGTGGATGGACCTCAGGATAGGCAAGAAATTCTTATGCAATTTTAGTTCCCAAAGACGACGAGTGTTAATTGCCTTTGAACAGCTGTTATTTTTAGTGAATGCGCGTTTCCTTCGGAATTAGCATTGCTCGTGGATGTCTAAAGGTTGTTGTACATGCTACAGTGAAGTTATATTTACTGATTCAAAAACGGGATTGATATGACATGTAATTATATTAAGGGATTATATATTATAAGATTATTATCCATAACAGATCTCAATCCATCACTGTTACCAAATAAAACAAAAAAGAAAAACAACGATTTCGACTTCACATTAATTTGACTCAAGTTCTCGAGATGATCACATCCAACAGGATTTTATCTTTTTCTTGTTGCTTTTTTTTTGTTTTTTTGTGCTAAATAAGTGGAAAAGAAGCGCGTTACGCCTGGGGGGCCTTCCGAAATATTACTTATGACTCATGGGCTACAAACACACACCGGTATTCTCCTTGTAATTTCCGATTTGTCACAGTTCGATAAGAGTCATCAGGTGGCATCTTTTTAGGAACCATAACCAGCAAAGCATCTTCCAGGGACCACCTACGACATGACACTGAAGAAAGCCTGACGACCACCTGTAACAAGGCAATAAAGAAGAAGAAGAAGAGGAAGAAGAAGAAGAAGAAGAAGAAGAAGAGGAAGAAGATGATGAAGAGTTGCCGACCACCTGATATACCGCAGAGAAGATTTGCTGTCTGTCTATTCAAGCAAAACCTTTCTTGCTCGCCCGAAATCCTTTCCACCAAATTAGGAAGCAGTGACGTATACATATCCATATAGACACAGGGTTTATGAAGCCTTACTTATTCTATATTTAATCGGGACTGAGTCTTGTCGTCTACTTTAGGTACCTTGAAAATGAAGCCTTCTAAGTGACTCCAGACAAGGTAATAAGAAATATTCCCCCAAGCGTCACTGAACGAGGTAAAAAGAAATATCCCCTATGTGACTTTAGACGAGGTAATAAGAAATATCCCCTCTAAGTGATTTTAGACGATGGGATATTTCTTACTCTCACGTCTAGAATCACCTGGAGGATATTTCTTATTACCTCGTCTAGAGTCACTTAGGGTGATATTTCATACCACCTCGCCTAAGTGACTGTAGACGAGGTAATGAGAAATATCTCCCTAAGTGACTCTAGACGAGGGCGCATTTCTTATTACCTCGTTTAGAGTTACTTGGGGTGATAATTCTTATTACCTCGTCTAGAGTCACTAAGGGGGATATTTCTCATTACCTCGTCTAGAGTTACCTATGGGGGTATTTCCTCTTACCTCGTCTAGAGACACCTAGGGGGATATTTCTCATTACCTCGTCTAGAGTTACCTATGTGGGTATTTCCTATTACCTCGTCTAGAGTCACCTAGGGGATATTTCTCATGACCTCGTCTAGAGTCACCTAAGGGGGATATTTCTAATTACCTCGTCTGGAGTCACCTAGGGGGATATTTCTCATGACCTCGTCTAGAGTCACTTAGGGGGATACTTCCCAGTACCTCGTCTAGAGTCACTTAGGGGGATATTTCTCATTACCTCGTTTACAGTTGCCTAGGGGGGATATTTCTCATTACCTCGTCTAGAGCCACCTAGGGGGATATTTCTCATTACCTCGTCTAGAGTTGCCTAGGGGATGTTTCTCATTACCTCGTCTAGAGTCACCTAGGGGGATATTTCTCATGACCTCGTCTGGAGTCACCTAGGGGGATATTTCTCATTACCTCGTTTACAGTTGCCTAGGGGGGATGTTTCTCATGACCTCGTCTAGAGTCACTTAGGGGGATACTTCCTATTACCTCGTCTAGAGTCACTAAGGAGGATATTTCTCATTACCTCATCTGGAGTCACCTAGGGGGATATTTCTCATTACCTCATCTAGAGTCACCTAGGGGGATATTTCTCATTACCTCATCTAGAGTCACCTAGGGGGATATTTCTCATTACCTCATCTAGAGTCACCTAGGGGGATATTTCTCATGACCTCGTCTGGAGTCACTTAGAGGGATATTTCCTATTACCTAGTCTAGAGTGTCCTAGGGAGATATTTCTCATTACCTCGTCTGGAGTCACCTAGGGGGATATTTCTCATGACCTCGTCTAGAGTCACTTAGGGGGATACTTCCAATTACCTCGTCTAGCGTCACTAAGGGGGATATTTCTCACTGCCTCGTCTAGAGTCACTTAGGGGGATATTTCTCATGAACTCGTCTAAGTGACTCTAGACGAGGTAATGACAAATATCGTCGGACTTCTAAAGCCTGGAATTGAAGACATAGAGACCTTCGAACGACAGAAAGGTGAAGAGGCCACAATGGCCGTGGGAGAATCTGTATTTGTTTCTAACTAGCACACGTGTATTTTTTTCTTTTCAGTATGTTCTCTCTCCCTGCCGAAAGTGCACTCGTGTGTGCAGCGGACATGTGGCAACATTAACGGAGTAGATCCCACGTGTACAGAATTTGATTACCTGTCGCATTCTTCGGGAACGTCTCTTGTTTATGAGGTGTTGCCACACTTATCAGATTATCTTCAGGCGTTCTTCACAGCAGAATGAGTCTATTCTTCAAAGGTCTCGTTCTATTAA
>NC_089767.1:25799508-25814508 GCF_040412425.1 Macrobrachium rosenbergii | reverse complement strand
AAATCACAGTTATGTATATGTACATATATTTATTAAGATAGATCAGTACTAATTTATCTTTAAACATACGTACATTACATAACTGTGGATTTGCTTCTATAATAATAATAATAATAATAATAATAATAATAATATAATAATAATAATAATAATAATAATAATAATAATAATAATTCCTCCAATACCCTTCACCCAACTTTGATTTCTACCTGAAAATATAAAAGAAATTTTCTCCCCAGCCAACCCAAATCGAAAATCATCCAACTCGATCACCCCGAATTCTTGCGATATTGCCACGGGGGGAAAAGGAAAATAAAATGCATGAGTGAACGAGCACCTAGTATTTTATCTATTTTATCACTTCCACCCCCACCTACAACAACTGTTTTGTTTTTAAATGATTCAGATATCTTCACGAGAATTTGTGGATGTTGGATCATCTCAGATGGTGAACATACCGCTAATATTTTTACACCTTTGAAACACGTTGGATATATTAAATCTCGATTCAGTTGATTTTACTTTTGTGTTTTGATCTTCCGTGTGTTTTATTTGATATTTTAGCTTTTGCGTGTTGTTAATTTTGGCACAAACAACAGGCAATTCAACTCCTTGCTTCTGTTCGTCATATAAAATGGAGTGTTTTTTTTTTTCTAAGGAAAATTGCTAAACAATTTCATAAGCTTTTTAATATGCTCCATAAAAATGTATTCACATTATGAATAATAATAATAATAATAATAATAATAATAATAATAATAATAATAATAATAAAATAATAATAATAATAATAATAATAATAATAAAATAATAATAATAATAAAATAATAATAATAATAATAATAATAATAATAATAATAATAATAATAATAATAATAATAATAATAATAATAATAATAATGCCTTCCAAACTCCTCGCCCAACTCGACAGTCATCTAACGCGATCACCCCGAATCCTTGCAATATTGCCACGAGGAAGAAAAGCCAAAGGAAAAGCAAATGCATGAGTGAACGAGGATGTGCAACTCACTCATGAATGAGTGCTGAGGCGACCTCCTTCCTAAGTCAGTTCTTCAATACGCCATCAATGCCGCCGCGCATCAAAATGAATGTTCCAGCTTGAGGAATTCATATACGACCCTGGATGGTCGTGTATTTTTCATTGCTGTGAAATATTGATGTACTGCAGTGTCTCCCTCTTCTTCTCTTATTGCGCTGTTTCTACGTAGTTCATTACTTTCTTAGATAAACGTGAATACGTTCGTGAATGCTACTACTACTACTACTACTACTACTACTACTACTACTACTACTACTACTACTAATAATAATAATAAAAATAATAATAATAATAATAATAATAATAGTATAACAGCAGAGAAAACGATAATAACAGTTATCACAATAATAATAATAATAATAATAATAATAATAATAATAATAATAATAATAATAATAATAATAGCAGAGAAAACGATAATAGTAGTTATGGTAATAATAATAATAATAATAATAATAATAATAATAATAATAATAATAATAATAATAATAACATATAAGCAGTTACGACAACGACAATAATAATAATAATAATAATAATAATAATAATAATAATAATAATAATAATAATATATAAGCAGTTACGACAACGACAATAATAATAATAATAATAATAATAATAATAATAATAATAATAATAATAATAATAATAATAATAATAATAATAACGGTATAATGATAATGATAAAAGTGAAATCGCCGTTTTAAGATGAATAATTACTGAAAGTCTTACTCACTTCTTCTTAATAAATTCTTGCGTTCTTGTCAAAGAAACACAGTTTCAGAATCAAAGATGATTACTGCTAAATGTGCTTTTGAATACACGTATACAGTCCGTGTGAGAGTCGGTCCATTTCTGGAAAAGAGAAACCACCGAACTGAATATACAAAAGCCGCTTTGATTACATTGGCCACGTGCATTCTCATTCCGTGGCTAATGAAAGCCAAGAAGAATGATGCATGCAAAAGTGTTATAGGAGTGCTTCTTCATATAAATGAATTATAGCAGATGCACAAGAGGGGAACCAAAGATTTTTTCTAATCATTTATCAAGTGTGGTTACCTGAGGGTTAAGATAACCTGGTGTCTATGATTCAAAATACTATGAGAAAAATATGACGACGGCTGAAGTGCGTTTACCAAATAGGAAAGACTTCAGTTCTTTAAACATTGTCATTTTGCCTTAACAAACCGTGACTTACAACTTTATATTCACTATTTTGCAAGTCTTTAAAGGTCCACTTATAGTGCCAGAGATTCATTTCCTTGTGGCCATCTCAAAATATTAATATATAAGGATCATAATGCCTTGTTACATGTGCAAATAGTAAATCAGCCGCTGTTTACGTATCTAGAAGATATTGGCTCAAATTTTTAAGCTTTCCACCCCTCCCCCCCCAACACTACATAATGCTGACGCTTGCTTTCTTGAAGCGCATAAATTCTGATATCTGGCAACTTATTTCATAGACCCCCTTTGAGCCGTCATTGCAAATGATAGGTATTTTTACTTCGGCTTTTAAGATGAGCGCATTATGTCCCATTATGTCCCATTATCCAGGAGAAGAAAAATAAATAAAATGTCACGTCACGACATCTGGTTGCACTCCACATTTTTGTTCTCATTCTTTATATATATATATATATATATATATATATATATATATATATATATATATATATATACACACACATATACGTATACATATATACATACATACATACATGTAACATACATACATACATACATATAGTGTGTATATATATATATATAATATATATATATACATATATATATATATATATATATATATATATATATATATATATATATATATATATATATATAAAATATATATATATATATATATATATATATATATATATATATATATGTATATATGTATATATACATATATTTATATGCATATGCATATAAATGTACATTACCGTCTGAAGGTTCATGTTGATAATGTGCACACACACATACATACAAACATAAGTAAACACTACATATACATACATATATGCAAGCATACATATAGACCATGTATATGATCTGCGTCCTTGCACCCCCATAAAAACCCTTACAGCTTACACCACCATAAAAGTATTAAGCAGTTCATAGGGTACACACACTTCACTCATCTTGATGACGGACTGTCTTTTTTTTTCGTTTTTATTTGCTTTGGCAAAGGCAAGCAGTCAAAGAGGATTATTCCTGTGCCAAGACCCCTCACACGTCCCCAAGATTAGTAAAGAGTAAAATAAAAAAAAAGAAGCAAGCAAAAAATAAATGAAATTAAGATTAGTAAGACTAAAATAAAAAAAAAAGAAGCAAGCAAAAAAGATAAATGATTAAGATTAGTGAAGAAGAAAATTAAAAAAAAGAGGCAATCAAAAAAATAAATAAAATTAAGATTAGTAAAGGCTAAAATAAAAAAAAAGAAGCAAGCAAAATAAAAAACAATAAAAAATGATTCAGAGTGGGGGGCAATGCAAGCAAACGCGAAGGAAGTAAGTAACCCAAGCGTATATGAAAACAATCGGTCAATCTTGTACTGTTGTTCCTTCATCATCTTCCCTCCACACCTCCTGTGATATTTGGTTAGACAAAATAATAGCAGCGGCAAACGTGCCCACAGCCATGAATCTCAGTGACGAGATAATGATTTCCCTAAGATGCAATTGTTGATGACCGGGTCGCGTATTACCTTATGAAAGAATGATGGCGCTGTGATTATTCAAGATTCTCTCTCTCTCTCTCTCTCTCTCTCTCTCTCTCTCTCTCTCTTGCTCGCTCTGGACAGTTTTGCCTAACGTCTGTATTTTGCATTTTCCGAGCAATTAAATCCTTAAATTCTCTCTCTCTCCAGTTTTGCGTCACGTCTATATTTTGCATTTTCCGAGCAGGTTAATTCTTAGATTTTCTCTCTCTCTCTCTCTCTCTCTCTCTCTCTCTCTCTCTCTCTCTCTCCCTCCTCTCCGGACAGTTTTGTCTCACGTCTGTATTTTGCACTTTCCGAGCAGTTTAATTCTTAGATTCTCTCTCTCTCTCTCTCTCTCTCCGGCCAGTTTTGTCTCAAGCCTGTATTGTTCATTTTCCGAGCAGTTTAATTCTTAGACTCTCTCTCTCTCTCTCTCTCTCTCTCTCTCTCTCTCTCTCTCTCTCCTCCCCGGACAGTTTTGCCCCACGTCTGTATTTTGCATTTTCCGAGCAGTTTAATTCTTAGATTCTCTCTCTCTCTCTCTCTCTCTCTCTCTCTCTCTCTCTCTCCGAACAGTTTTGCCTCACGTCTGCATTTTACATTTTCCGAGCAGCTTAATTCTTAGCTATTTTCCCTTGATCGGACGTTCATTGAAACCCAATTGCTGATGCATTATGCAATAAACACAGTCATTTTCATTTCAAGTCGCTGTAGTCATCATCATTCGCTCGCTAAGAACGATGATAAAAAGAGAAAATGCAAAAACTTAGTTACGTTCACTACCAAATGAACGATGCAGAGTTCTGGCAACATAATTTATTTTATGTTAAGCTCTGGCTGATTCACATTAGCCATCATCCGCAGATTGTTCGTAATGAGATTCAGTAACCTCTTGTCATGTGACTTAGCTACCTTTTAAGTTTTTGCGAACTGGCAAAAAATTATTATTTTTTTTAACAGGATATACTGCGCAGACATTTTCCAGTTAACATTTAGTAACTTATCTGGCTGATACAGAGAGACAATTCTTATTAAAATGTCAAACTGTCAGGGGCCATATTTCAATCATTCCCTTGTCAGTGCAATTTGTCACGTTTGCTAGTATTTGATATCGACTGGTTTTCCGTTCTTACTTTCAAGTTCGATAAAGATAATGATTAATTGATTTCTACTTTATTTATAAAAGAATAACATCAATTCTAAATGACCTTTCGAGGCAAACGCGCGTTGTATTATTTCTTCATTCCTCTCTTCGAAGATTACACTTTTGTTTTATTTATTTGCTTCCTTATTCAACAGGTCATTATTTCTAGCATTAGCAACAAGAGATTCAACAATGTAATGCTTTAAAGGAAATTGGACCATAACCCACGTAAACATTCAGGTCATCTAGACCCTGTACTGAAGTCCTGAGCTATCAGGTGGGATCTCATTTGAGCATGACGTCATAAACTGGACTCATTGCCTTGTGGCAACAGATGATTAAAAACTGTTACCATTTTTATCATGGTTGTCATATCTCTCATGTTTGCAAACAGTTCCTAAATTAACTAAATTAACTTTAACATACTGAATGGAAGACAGAGTAAGCAAAGTGAAGCATTTCTTAATAGCATTGGCAAAAACGCGTTTGAGGCCACCAAAACTGACAAAATTGGTATGTTTTTCAAGAATGACACTTATCCCCTTAAACTGAACTGAAAATATTCGAATTTCTTAGGCGTCACAACAGAGAGGCAATTGCGCATACATTTTCAATTTAAGGTCAAAATCACAAGGCTTTTTCGATCGAAGCAATCATATTCCAGATTACTAAAGGAAGCAATCATTCAGAGGCCCCCCGCCCCCCACCCCCAAAAAGTAAAAAATGTGCCGAAGTTACTTCGGCGCAATCGAGTTTTCTGTACAGCGAATAATGCTGTACGAAACTCTCAGCCACGGCTCATGAAACTCTTAGCCGCGGCCCATGAAAATTTCACCCACGGCTTGGTGGTGGCCTGTGCTGTTGACACCTGTAGCAGTGCCAGACGCACGATCATGGCTAACTTTTACCTTAAATAAAATAAAAACTACGGGTGGTAGAGGGCTGCAATTTGGTATGTTTGATGACTGGAGGGTGGATGATCAATATACCAATTTGCAGCCCTCTAGCCTCAGTAGGTTTTAAGATCTGAGGGCAGACAGAAAAAGTGCGGACGGACGGACCAATAGCCATCTCAATAGCTTTCTTTTACAGAAAACTAAAAAAAAAACAGCAACGACCTTAATCAAGGAAGAACACAGAAAGGCCGGCGGTAAGAACAACAAGAAAATATCATCCGCGATTAGATTTCCAGGAAAAATATAGTGCCAACACCTTCGCGCAGAAGAGCAAAAAGGAAAACTGCGGCGCAGGGTACAGAGAGTTCTAAACACCAGTGAGGAGAAAATGACTTAGATGTTATATAATCAGCTGCGCCGCAGAGCTGCGCATTTTCCGCTGATGATATGTTACTGCAGAGAGATGCTAAGCAACGCCACTAGTTAGTTAACGAAGCAATAATCATCTTCATAGACACTGGCCAGAGCGAGTGTACCCTTCTGGTCTGAGCTGATCTGGTGACTTGAGTGTACCCTTCTGGTCTGAGCTGATCTGGTGACTTGCCATATCCTCGTTTTCGTCCTTTGGTTCTTTACCTGCGTGCAGAAGAGGACAAGTATCTTTGAAAGTTTATTTTATTTTTCATACAAATTTATATAATATCAATGTTCTTTATTCATACATTACCGAGAAGAATAGTGGTATCGGAACCGGCATTTTGAAGATGATGAATATTATGTTGTCACTGAATCAGTTTTCATGCCCCAGTCAATCAGGGCTAGGCTGCGTCAACCAAGAATCATTATGATTAAATATTCATTTAAGGTGTGGCAGTGAGGAGGTGGGGCCAAATTTCAAGTCTATGATTCAATAAGCAAAGAGGTAAACATGAGTGACCCTCCCCCACAAAAAAAAGACCACAATACAGACAAAAAGTTAAGTATATCTTAGTTTAACCAGACCACTGAGCTGATTAACGGCTTTCCTAGGGCTGGCCCGAAGGATTAGATTTATTTTACGTGGCTAAGAACCAACTGGTTACCAAGCAGCGGGACCTACGGCTTACTGTGGAATCCGAACCACATTATGACGAGAAATAAATTTCTATCACCAGAAATAAATTCCTCTAATTCTTCATTGGTCGGTCGGAGAGTCGAACGCTGGGCCAACAGTGTGCTAGCCGAGAGGTCTACCCACCCCTCCTATGAAGAACTACACAACAAAGCAGTGAAGCTATCTTAAAGAAAGTTCCCACGGATCTCTTTATGTAATGAGGCTTCGTCGTTAAATGTCATCATTATTTATCATAAAAGTTTTTTGCCTCAGGTTTACATCTTGTGAAGTCATATGTCAAAGATAGCTGTTCTGTCTGAATTACCAGTGCCCTTTCTTGACGATTTCTGGCTCTCAGTACTGTCACTTGCACATCCACTGCCTCACTTCTGTGACTGTTAATTCCAGTCCTCTTCTCATCACATGACCAGGCCACATCTGCCGTTGAGATCTCTGTCAAAATTCTCTGCCTCAGAACACAAGATCTCTCAGGAACTCCACCACAGGTAATATGTTATTTCCTTAGTGCCACAGCCGTGAAACTTAGCTTTCTGCAGTACTGCCCCCTGCGAAATCAACTCCGTTTTCTTTATAACTGACCAGCTTTTCTGCCTTGACCAAACTCGTGCCACAATTTTTAAACACCCCTTGTTGTTTGCTTCTCTCACTTTTTTTTTATATTTTCCGTGTAACTGTCATCTTCTTTAAGCATGTCCAGTCAATAGTTTTATGACATCTGTCGTGGTATTCAGTAAACCCATAATAAGTCTATATGGAAATCTGGCATACATAGTGTATGTTCGTTTTATGTAATAAAGTGGGAAGAAATAGACATGCCTTCTTATATTATTATGCCTAATTACTTTTCATTTCCTCTTGTCATTCCTTTGTTTTACAACCTAGGATAAATGTTAGAGAATGCCCGTCCCACTGGCCTCTAATATGAGCAAAACCCACTGAAAGCTGGGGGTAAGTTAGCCTATTCTATCTTTGTCATTGGCGCATGACTTTATTTTTTTTTGGCTTAAGTTGGCTTTTGTTTCCGAATTGGGTATACTAGGATGCTTTGTGTCGCTACTTCCAAATACATTACAGAATTGCAATGTATTGTAATCTAGTGATGATTGCTCAGTAATTTTAAAGGGTAATCGGCTACTTCTAGAGCAAATTTTCTTTCGCAAATCATATTAATATCTGTCAACAAACTACGAGGAACAAATACTGTAAAAGGTTTATTATCCAGTCTTCAAAGAACTGGATTAACACTTCGCTCTCATCAAGAGAGAGAAACCAAAAATAAGAGAGAGAGAGAGAGAGAGAGAGAGAGAGAGAGAGAGAGAGAGAGAGAGAGAGAGAAGGACAAACAGGTGGGCACCAGCAAATAAGCTACAGAAACCCCCAGGAGTCTGGACGATCAAAGGCGGAAGCAAGGAACATTCATCCTCATCCCCGCAAGTGACAGATAAAGTCTTCATAAAAGGTGTTTGCACGCTGGCTGACTTGCGTCGAGAGGGAAAACAAATGTTCCTTACGTAAAGTCGTAAACTACTTTGACGGGCGAAAGCAAAACAGACCGGAGGCCAAGTAATAAATCTCGTCTAGGGACGATTACGCTAAAAATAAGGTTAACCACGGCCAGCATATATATATATAGTCTGACGCACTTACGTTCTCTCGCAGTCTTTTGTATGGTTGTCATGGAGGTTTCTTAGGCGCAGCTAACGTAAAAAGTGTAGTCGAGCCTTTTTAACCCTTTGGTGAGGTAAATCAGCGAATCCAGCCCAGTAATCCTTGTTGAGTCTAATGTAATTTCAGTTATTATCCTCTACGTAGGCGCACCGGAAAGCGTAGCTCGAGCCTTTTCAACCCTCTGGTGGGATTAACCAGCAAATCCCGTCGAATAATCCTTGTGGAGTATGTAACGAATCGCATTTCAGTTTTTATCCTAAAAATAGACGCTGGATCACCTGATACGCACCATTTTTAAAACGCTTCCTCATATCTGTTAAGCCGTCGGGAGAGAGGAGAAGCATAAGCAAATTGGATTACCTCCTGACAATGAAGAATGCGTCGTGAAGGATAACCGTAATTTCACTAATGAAGGTCATATTTCTAACCCGACCTTCACAAGCATAAACAACGTGCCTTTCTTTACTCAGGGTGCCTGTCCCTATACACTCTACCGTCCTCTGCGTCTAATATTGTCCTGTCCCGTGACAACAAGAGTGGAAGTTGTTTGCCCATTAATCCGTGTCAGTGTTTCTTTTTGCAAGCAGAGTCGACAGGATACGTCATTGCGGAATCATGTGATTTCAGACTCTTATTTATTCAAAGAAGTGCTACGTAAAGACAAATATATATATATATATATATATATATATATATATATATATATATATATATATATATATATATATATAAAACGACTGTCTTGTCTTCTTCCAACGTACGAGCTATGTAGGCGTCTCATTTTTTAAAGTTTATTTATCTATTTACTTTTGAGTGAGGTGGTGGAGTCCGGTCGTAAGTCAGTGGAATCCTTTTAGCATCATGAAAATGTAAGGGCAATATTCTCTCTTCGTTAACACAACATACATCAGACAATATTGTTATTTCTTCCTCATTAACATGACATACATCAAACATCTACCTAGAGTTATTTCATGGAATTTTGGAAAGGAAATCTTTAAGAAATATGACAGAATAGTCATGGGAATACTCCACATAACAATAAGACTTATGATTAGGTAAAAAATAGAAATAGAAATCTTTGCAGTCACTTGTAGACGTCACATAAGACATAATGAAAATCCTAATATATTCATTGGCTGGATGAGGTTATCATCCGAAATTATCTTTCTTTCTTTCAGTTTAGCGAAACTACAAAAAGTATGTAATTTTTTAATAACCACAATGCACTCTGTAACTTCTCGAGGAATTAAAGAGGGCACTGTGGTTATTGAAAAATGACATACGCATCTGGTAAAAAGTGAACAGTAGGTTCTAAATACAAAAAGTATTTTTTAATATATTTAGGAAATGGAATGGAATGGAATATAGAATTTAGGCCAAAAACCAAGCACTGGGACCTATGAGATCATTCAACGCTGAAAGGAAAATTGAAAGTAGAAGGGCTTGAAAGGTATAACAGAAGGAAAACCTGGCAGTTGCACTATTGAACAAGCGTTGGGAAGAGAGAATATGAATGGAGGTACGGTAAAAGGAATGAAAGAGGTTGCATTTAGGGGTCGAAGGGACGCTGCAAAGAACCTTAAGTAATGCCCGCAGTGCACCGTGTGAGGCGCACTGACGTCGCAGGTGTAGAGATAATAAAACGGCTATGAGGATTTCAACATTGTCCTTTGAGAAAAAGTAAGAGACTCAAGGGAGAAAAATTGGCAGACTATAGTATCTAGTTTAGAAAACTTCTGGTTCCCCTAAACTGCATGAGATGCGTATCGGAACATGCAAAGTGTTTTCATGATTAATTAGTTTCCAAAATCCTAAACCTACAATAAAGAACTTACTTTGACAATCCAAAGCGTTTGCTGTTGTTCGGTATCAATTTACCTTAAAGCTGCAAAAGGCTTGACCAGATACATATGTTGTCTAACTGTTCGTTTAAGTATTTTAGTTTTAGCATCGTAAGTCTGTAACTCTACGTTATGAACAAGCACACCACCAGTACGCTACATTCTTTTCCCAAGGAAAATTTGTTACCTTCGATATGAATCCCAGTTGCTAAAGCGATTACTTCAATTTTATTGTAAGTCTACGGAATCATATGAGGATAGACTACATTGAATTTTACATAATAGCAATCTCCTTTTTCATCATAGTTAATCATTTAAACGCTATTCAAATTTCCAGTTAGCCGCAACTATGTGGAAAGAAACAGGAATGTTATTCATAATCATACAAATTTGGTTGAAACACTAGGAGTGAATAAACATATAAAGGCAGAATGATATATATTAATAATAACGTTAATGAATATCCTAATAAAGACAGAATGAAATATTAGAAATAAAAATAAATACCCAAAGGAACTAATATCCTTCAGAACCAAGAGAATTCAAGTACCTGTCCTAAAGAAACGGCTTTGCAACACGCACTAAAAATCCAAGCAGGCACCTGCGGACAAAGAGATCTAACCCCAACCTGCAAAGTCTGATCTTTTGACCGAAGTATAAACCTTAGTTCTCGGGGGATGAACCCCAACTTTCCTCGGGTTTTGTGTGTGTGTGTGTGTGTGTGTGTGTGTGTTACCCAAGGAAGCCCAGAGTGGAGTAAAGCCTGTGCACGCACAATAATATCATGCCAGAGTATGTATTCAATTCTGACAGGAAAGAACAGATGGAGAGTTAAAAAAGAATAAAAAATAAGAAAAAAAAAGCACAAACGAGTGGAGATAAGTACACTAACGTTCAAATAGTCATTAGAGTAGTTACAATACGTCTTGCAAATCGAAGACACACACAATGAGGTTCAAAACAAAACAATAAACTTGATCGGCGAATCAAGACGGCAAGCAACATTGATAAAGCAAAGATTTTTTCCTGCAGTTTATTTTTTTATTTTTTTTTTGTCAGGGAGAGAAAATTAAGTAATAGTTCTCGAATAACCGGTTTAAAGCGAGGGTGGCTGCGAGAGAGAGAGAGAGAGAGAGAGAGAGAGAGAGAGAGAGAGAGAGAGAGAGAGAGACGTGGTTGCCCCCCGGATGTCCAGCGGCCAGGTGGTTGTCAGACCGACCTGAAGGTGGAGGTGAAGGAAGAGAAGGAGGAGGAGGAGGAGGTTGGAGAGAGAGCAAATACAGACGAAGACAAAGGTGGATGATTTAACAGAGATTAGAGTCTGAAGAATAGAAAGGAGGAGGAAGAGGAGGAGGAAGAAGAGGAGGAGGAGGAGGAGGAGGAGGAGGAGGAGGAGGAGGAGGAGTGGGAGGAGGAGGAGGAGGAGGAGTGGGAGGAGGAGGAGGAGGAGGAGGAGGAGGAGGAGGAAGAGGATGAGGGGGAGGAGTGGGAGGAGGAGGAGGAAGAGGAGGAGAGGGAGGAAGAGGATGAGGAGGAGGAGTGGGAGGAGGGGAGGAAGAGGATGAGGGGGAGGAGTGGGAGGAGGAGGAGGAGGAGGAGGAGGAGGAGGAGGAGGAGGAGAGGGAGGAAGAGGATGAGGAGGAGGAGTGGGAGGAGGAGAAGGAGGAGTAGGAGGAGGAGGAGTAGGGGGGAAGGAGGAGGAAGAGGGGAGAAGGAGAGGGAAGAGATGGAGGAGGATAGGAAGGAAGAGGATGAGGAGTGGGAGGAGGAGGAGGAGGTGGAGGAAGAGGAGGAGAAGGAGAGGGAAGAGATGGAGGAGAAGGAGGAGGAAGAGGAGGAGGAGAGATGGCATTGCATTGCAAGAAGAGGGTGATTTGGAAAAGGTAAAGATATGTTTCAAGCAAGAAAGCTTAACCTAACAAGAAGGGGACAAATGTAGGAAGAAAACGAATTTTCTGAAAAAAAAATAGTGAAGTGTTTTACACAATAACAGGTACAAAGTTCACTGTCGCTCCGGTGAATGTATATATATATATATATATATATATATATATATATATATATATATATATATATATATATATATATATATATATATATATATATATATATATATATATATATATATATATATATATATTTATAATGTGTGTACGTATGTATGGAAAAGAAGAGAGCAGAGAGAGAGAGACTTACTGAGGACAGACCCACGATAACGCCAAAATCAGAATTAAGGTGACACGGATAAACTACTGGGTACCGACAGTGGGTGTGGCGGATCTCAGAGGCAGGCAGGATTCTCCTGAATGAACTAAGGTCACTGGCAAAGATCTCGTCGGTTCGGTAAAGGGAGAAAAAAATAGCCAGTAAGCGCACTTGCGCGAGTTTCTGAAGCGATGTTCCCCAGTGAGAGAGGAAATATGAGCAATCTTCTGAAGCAGGGTTGGAGTTTGGGTTAGGAAATGCTTGTGACTCACACAAACATACATACACACATATAAATGCATGTATGTATGTATGTATGTATAAAATATACATACATATATATATATATATATATATATATATATATATATATATATATATATATATATATATATATATATATATATGTATGTATATATATATACATATACAAAATATATATATATATATATATATATATATATATATATATATATATATATATATATATATATATATATATATATTTTATAATGGCCGAATGGTCGTGTTCAATATTTAAAGAATAATAGATTTCAAATGAATGTTGGCCTGCCACGAATCTAGTCCATCATTGACTATCTATTCACATGACAGAACTATTTTCGTTTGAAATAATCAGAGCGAGTAATATATAATTAATCTAACTCAAACACTTTCATGTGTTTGTTCTTTGCATATATATAATTTTACTCCTCTCATCGGAATTAATCGTTAGTGTTATCGTATTGCTATTACACAAAAATACATTACTATAAACGTGAGAAAATTGTCTACACGTAAGTTCCCTCCTCAACCTCCCTACACACACACACACACGCAAACACACGCGCAAACACACATAAACCGGCCCACTCTCTCTCTCTCTCTCTCTCTCTCTCTCTCTCTCTCTCTCTCTCTCTCTCTCTCACTCTCACACACACACATACACCAGGTATTACTCATTCAACTATAAGTCGACTTGTGAAATAAAAATTTGTCATATTAAGATATAAAAATATTCAACTAAAGAAAACTAATCATTCCTAATCCCTGCCATGGATATTGGATCGCAGATATGACTTAATCGAGGTCTTTTCGATTCTCAGTGAAACCCAATTTCCCACAAGGAGAAAATTACATTAAGACTATATTAAAGTCTCAAAGGTTAGGAACAGAAAATAGAAATCTCTCTGGAATACAACCCTTACCTTAACCTTTCGGTCGCCGTTCCAATTTCACTTTCCAAATAAATGAATTGGATTCTTCACACAGAGACCAGCCTTCGAAATCAGCCTTTTCCCTCTATTTTTCCTCACACGACTCATTTTGCTACTACGTCTAAATCTGTCCTCACTGCGAAAATAATGTTATTTATTAAATATAATGTTATTTGCTAAGCAAGCAACTTCTCCATCGACAGGTATCAAAAGATACAAGTGCCACGTTTTTTCTCTCTGTGCAAACACACATGCATATATATATATATATATATATATATATATATATATATATATATATATATATATATATATATATATATACAGTATATATGTATGTATGTATGTATGTATGTATAAGTATATATGTATATAAATATATATATATGTATATATATATTTATATATGTATATATATATTTATATACATATATATATATATATATATATATATATATATATATATATATATATATATATATATATATATATATATATATATATATATATATATATATATATATATGGACAATGGAGATGTCAGAAAATGGGCCCAAACCGTTTCCAGCCTAGTATGGATCAATCTTAGTCCGCTCATGAATACAAATGGTAATATACAAGTACATTTTTCCAGCTTTTCAATGATGAAACTTTTGACCTGAAAAGTATGAATACACAGCCAAGATCTTTACACAAATTTTTTATGCCTTTTCTCTCTGAAACTCTTTCTCCTCTCTCTCTCCTCTCTCTCTCTCAAGATCTTTACACAAATATCTTATGCCTTCTCTCTCTCTCTCTCTCAAACGCAAACACAATATCCTACTGATTTAATGTTTATTTAGAAAGACAGGTTTTTCCTAAACCTAAATCTTATTAGATTTAAGCAAACAACAGAAGATATTCACACCACACCCTCTGGCAGCATTGGATGTTCTATTTTAAGTTTGCAAAAAAAAAAAAGAAAGCTTAAAGTGAAAGCTATTAACAAGTATGAGAAATATTCAAAATAATGCTACGACGAGTTCAAAGTGTACCGTCTGTGGGAGCATGGTACGAAATCGGCTACCCAAATAAGCAATCTTTTGAACAGAGTTGCGTTTCCTGCACCTCAGAAATTAATTTTCGCAGTCTTAATTATAGTCCCT
>NC_089767.1:25767008-25794508 GCF_040412425.1 Macrobrachium rosenbergii | reverse complement strand
ATAATAGATGCTCCCCCGGGTAATGTTTATTATGGCGAGATTTTCAGCGGGGGAGGGGCAGGGGGCGAGGTCCGAACTGAGCAATGGAGAGAGAGAGAGAGAGAGAGAGAGAGAGAGAGAGAGAGAGAGAGAGAGGCAAAGATCACACATCCACCACTAGAGGGATTTATCGTATGTTTTGATATTTACTGTATCACGTAAAAGGGAATTAATAGTTTATTTCATCTTTTCACCATTATTATTTTCATTCTACAAAATTCTGTTTGTTTACTTTTTGTATCTGTTGCAGGACAAATGGACTAAAAAGGTTTCATTTCTTTGATAACAACTGTTTAACATTATTAGAATAAGATATGCATTGGAGAGCTCATGCAGTATATATATATATATATATATATATATATATATATATATATATATATATATATATATATATATATATATATATATATATATATATATATATATATATATATATACACACACATATATATATATATATATATATATATATATATATATATATATATATATATATATATATATGTATATTTATGCACACATATATTATATATGCGTGCGTGTGTGTATTTGAGAGATACACTGGACACAATAAAACGACAGACACGTAATATTTAGATAGTTGCTTTAAAGCATTCTCTGAATACTCACCGGGGAAGTTCGTTTATGTTGAGAAACTATTCCGCTTTGCTTTTAGCAAAAGCCAAGAGTAAATGTCACCCTGTTTAAGCCTCTCACTGCCGTTTGTGTTGCTTGCAAGCTAATGAATGTTGTTTTTTGCCCTGTTCATTTAAGTTCCGTCTTTGCTACGTTTTTTATCCTGTTGACACGAAGTATTCAAACTTGTGCTACAGAGAGTGATTATTACAAAAACAGACCTTCTCTATATTCTTCCTTGTTTTCCTGGTTGCATTTATCGTTTATCCTCTATTATTTATTTGAGTGTTGACTTGTTCTACTGTATTCTATTTTGGTCCAGTAGCTGAAAAAAAAAAAAAATGGAATGGTTCGTCAAATTTTGTAGAATTTTACGACCAAACCGGTAGCAAGGACTTTATTCTCGCCGTAATTTACAGTAAATACAATCGAATGCTGCAAATTAGTGGTACATAAACTGATTATTACAATAAATATTATACCTTCTTTGTTTTCCCGATTTCATTTTTCGTTTATCATTTATTTTTTAATTGCGTGGCTCCTTTCTTATGCTATTTTGATCCAGTCACTGAAAAAATGAAATGTTGCATCTAATTTTGTAGAATGCAACTGCCAAAACTGTAGCAGTGGCTTTATGCTCGCTGTAATTACAATAACTACAATTGATGTTTGCACCCAAACTAATGAATCCTTAACCATCTAACTAATCATTATCAGTATTTTGGTTTGTATGCTCATAAACAAAACTGAAGACTAATTTAGCATAACAGTCCATCAGACAGACATTAACTAACGACCCAAAGTCACACTAATGATGATTGCTTGAAGAATGCCCTTCTTCTCCTGAATGAGAGAGAGAGAGAGAGAGAGAGAGAGAGAGAGAGAGAGAGAGAGAGAGAGAGAGAGAGAGAGAGAATTGCCCATACATTTCCGAAGAGAATGTGCCTCCAAGAGTAGAACACATCTAAATATAACCTTTTTTCTTAGTATATTCATAGATCTAACGAGTCCTGTTCTTAGAATGAAAAAGAGGTCTTGCCAACCAAGAATGAGTCCAAAAGGCAATAAATACAACGGAACTCTACTGCAGAAATGAACCAGGTTAAGATCATACATGTGATTTGTTGGCGTAAAACTGTCTCCGTTAGCACATGTAAGCTGTTGTACATGCATTAACATGCTCCTAAATACCCATGACCACCACCAACACACACACACACACACACACACACACACACACATATATATATATATATATATATATATATATATATATATATATATATATATATATATATATATATATATATATATATAACAGGTAAAGCCACCACAGAAAATATTTAAAAATAACTCACAGTGCAAAGAACTCTTATGTATCTAGCACATCTTCAGGGCATATATTATTACACGTCTTTTATCCTTTTTTGAGGTGTGGCGCCAGAGGAGTACAGCCTCCTGGTTTCTCATTAGATATTCAGGGATGAGGTTGTTGGCCTCACGCCCTTTTTCTTGATCCCAGCAGTTGCTAGTGCCCATTCGCAGCAATATTCTGAGAGTGACCTTGGTTCCAGGAATAGTGAAACTGAGCATTGTACCACTCATTCCTACATCCACTGACTCAGCACAGGGAAAATTTGGCCATATTTCAGTGTATTTTTCAGGTACTGAGCAGAGTCTGAGTTTGGTGCCATGTATTATTGTAGAAAGTCACCGATAATTCCAATGAGTTACTGGCATGTGCTGTTACAAGCAGTGAATTAGGGGCCTGATAAATAAATGACCACGCCTGCACTCCAATGACCCAGGCAGCATCCACTTTAAACAGCAGGAGCAGTTACACGCCAGAAAAGGAATGCAGCTGATTAAACATACAGCGGAATTTTTTTTGATTTTCAGTGATGATATCTAACCAGCTGTGGCAGTTATATATAATCCCATCCTAAGATAATTCATGAAAACTGGAATGTTGACATCCGTAGAAACACTCCCACTGAAAAACAAAAGGATTAAAGCCAAGAAAAGATGCTGCGTCGACCGCAAAAAAAACCAAGAACAAATCGGTACCGGGAAAAAAATTTAAATAACTAAATTCACTAAAGTTCCAACGATGAGGTGAAAAACGCAATTTCATCATCTGCGAATGACTATAACACCAGACCTATAGACACAAAGAGACCATTATAACACCGTAATGACATAAAAAAAAAAAAACTTGAGAAAATTAATGGGCAATCACTGACTTCGATGAGGGGCAAAACCAGGTGCGCTTATTTCTCCTCTTCGACGACACCTGTAAAATTGCGCTTCTGGGAAAAAACGTCATAATGTTCCGCTTTGTTAAATGCCTCAATTTACAATCTTTTTCTTAATGAAACAAAGGCAAGTAATAAGTTTTGACTAATGGCTTTAGGAATCACAGTTATTATTTTTGCATTACGAGTAATTTTCTTCTTTTTTACCAATTTTCCCAGAACTCTAATGACTTTATGTTATGGATTACTGGAAAACGATTGATCACATTTTTCGGTTGAATTTAAACTTTAAATTAACGTTCAGAAGTCTAACATTTTAGGATTCAATATTTATCAAATTATTAGGTTAGGTGTAAAATAAAAAAAAAGAATACATGCACACACGCGCGCGCACACACACACGCGTGCGCACACACACACACGCGTGCGCACACACACACACGCGCCCACACACACACACACACACACAACAAATATATATATATATATATATATATATATATATATATATATATATATATATATATATATATATATATATATATATATATATATATATATATATATTCTATATGATAGTTAATGCCATTTTCTATTGAAGTTAAGATACTGTCTTTTTATCAAGACTTTGTTTGAACCAGTCTATACTTCTTTTTCTCTTTAGTGATACTTCTCAGGAATAAAGAAAAATTATTAAAGATTCTATCTATTTACATACTGTAGTCGACATCTTCATGACTAAATTGCAAATTGACATGGAGGGTTTTTATCATTGCGAGGGGACTTTTGAATTTTAAACATGACATCATAGGGGTACTGAAACTCTATTGGTGGGTGAATCTCATTCTCTCGCTGGTGGTTCGGGTGGCAGCATGAGCATTCCTGGTGCTCCATAAGACATGTCCTGTGCCGCTGCTTGCAGCAAGGGTGGGATTCTCGTCGTCTGGTCGACATTCTTGATTTGCTTCGTTGTCATTAGTCTTATCCAGGGGTGTTCTGTTACTCATGCCTCCCTTCAGATTCTCATGAATGTCCTTTGGTTTCCTTGAAGAAGAGAGGATGAAGTCTGTGTTCCTATGTATGTTTAACGTAGGGCGTTGTTGATTTTTACTTACAGCTTTTGCTATTGCAATCTGTGGAACCGGGCTTCTCTATGCACGATCTCTATGCTTTCTAATGATTCTTCTAGCGTCAGTTGACGGTCGTGGTAGTGTACAAAGTGTTGAAATATTGGTTTTTTATAGTAGTGCGACCTATGTAGTAATTGCTGAGGGCTTGACACGCCCCTTCGGTTCATTTAAATTTGTATACTGCATTGGTCGACTCCCACATCTCTCTACTGGGGGCCATGCTATTTTACATTGCTAGGGTGATGATTAGGTTCGAGTGGCAGTAGGCATGTAAGGAAATACTCTTGTCAGGATTCGTAGGTGTCATACTGCTGGCAATTATCTTCTTCATGGCTTTGACCTCATACTTGAACTGGCTGTGACAAGGATTTGGAATAAAATGTGATGCTTCTCGGTGATGTAGGTGTCGTCACTGGTGTGCTGGCATACGGTACATGTCCAACTAATTTCGTAGCAGAAAGGTTAAAACATTTGTAAGGATGGATCATAGTGTTAAGAGATGGTCAAGTCGTGTGGAGAGACTGGAAGATGATAGGATAGTGAAAATAATGTATTAAAAAGTTTTGTAGACTGATGTGTAGATATAGCAAAAGAAGTATTGTGGCAGTATGAGTATCGAAGGGGCTCAAGCGTTTGGAGTTTAAGGATGGATCATAGTTTTAAGAGATGGTCAGATCATGTGGAGAGACTGGAAGATGATTGGATAATGAAAAAAAGTATTAAAATGCCTTATAGACTGATGGGCAGACATAGTAAACGAAGTATTGTGGCAGTGTGAGTATCGAAGGGCCTCAAGTGTTTGGAGTTTAAGGATGGATCGTAGTGTTAAGAGATGGTCAAGTCATGTGGAGAGACTGAAGGGTGATTGGACAGTGTAAAGAATCTATTAAAAAGTTTTGCAGACTGATGGGTAGATATACCAAAAGAAGTATGGTGGAAGTATGAATATCGAAGGTGCTCAAGTGTTTGGAGTTCGACAAACTGCTGATGAGCATTCTTTGGAGTTACAAGAAACAGATGATCCGTCTCTCGGAAGCTGATAACAGTGACTGTTATCTTGTTTCTCTTTTGTAGCCAGCCTCTGTTAGGGGAGAGGGATACTCGCTGGGACAATGTACAAAGAGATGAGTCTGTTTCTGTCTCGTCCCTGACATTAGACGGGATAAATCATCTGTGGCGGGTGACAGCAAGTATTTAATTTCTTTTTTACTGGGTTAAACACAACCACGTTCCAACATATCAGTGGCATGACGTTATGCCGTCAGAGGCAAGAAAATAGAATTAACAACGTCTGTTATTCCCGCGATGCCATCTATGTATAGTCTGACAAGACTAAAAATTCCTTAACTTCTAAATTTCATACATACATACGTACAATATACACACACACCCACCCGCACACACAGACACACACTCACGCACACACAAATATTTATGCATACTAGGTAATCAGCCAATCTAATATTACACACACACACACACACACACACACACACATATATATATATATATATATATATATATATATATATATATATATATATATATATATATATATATATATATTAGTGTGTTGTTGGCGTGTGTGTGAATAATACACAATCAGCCAATCTAAACAAAAGGAAAGAAAAAACTTAAACAAAAGGAACGCTTACAAAGTCAAAGAAACAAAACCATTAAAAAAAGCAAGCTTACAGTGAAGGCCTACGGTGAATCCCTCGCCAATAAAGATACACCAATGCAAGCATAATCTCAATGAATTCAAACACAGGAAGACTAGCACAAATCCATGAACTTGTGAACAGCTGATAATAACGAGTCCCAAGCACGAACAAAACACGCACAAAATCACTCGGGAGCTAACGGCCTTGACACGGTTGGCTGATGGATGCAACCTTTCGAGTAAACATTGGAGGTTCGTGCGCAGAGAGAGAGAGAGAGAGAGAGAGAGAGAGAGAGAGAGAGAGAGAGAGAGAGAGAGCAGTTTATTTTGAAACGAGACGAGGGAGAGAGGAGAGAGAGAGAGAGAGAGAGAGAGGAGAGAGAGAGAGAGAGAGAGAGAGAGAGTCTGGTTATTTTAGCTGAAGCAAGAAACGTGTGTAGTGTGAAGTTCAGTAATTGAACAGTGGAATAATATACAAAAGTAATGGACAAGCAAATGATAAAGACATATGAGAGAGAGAGAGAGAGAGAGAGAGAGAGAGAGAGAGAGAGAGAGAGAGAGAGAGAGAGAGAGGATGTACTAACTGCTACTGTTTTACTAAAAAAATATAACAAAAATATAACTAAAATAATTGAATGACAGTTGATATTGTCATTGGCCTCCATGGCGATCTGCTATTATATAAGCCAAATTATCCTAATGTGAAACGCTATGGAGATCCGGTATGTCACCTTCATAGCTTGCTCATATTACGACCTTGTCTATGTACTTGGGGCTCTCTATGTATTCAATTTAATATAAACATAGGAAACAGCTATTTTAAAAGTATGAAGATACACTGTAACTTCTCAGCTTAAAAATAAGAAAGTTAACTACAATTGTCAACGGGTCCGTTAGACAAACTTGCAATAAAGAAACAACTCTAACCTAGTAAAAAAATCAATTAACCTTCCTCTCAAGGACAGGGAAAGAGGAAGAACAAAATCAAATGCTTCAAAAAAAAAAAAATCTTAAAGCCGAAGGTCTCACTAAGACAGTTGGTACCGAGCTCTGGCTACGAGGAATCATGGCACCTCCTCACACGTCCCAGGGTATTAAAAGCTCTCTCTCTCTCTCTCTCTCTCTCTCTCTCTCTCTCTCTCTCTCTCGTGTGATTTAGCACCAGACTTGATAAGCATTCCCAAACTTCATTCTCGCTTAAAGTAATTTGTGTATTCTTACTTTTTTTGTACACCTTATCATCTCGTATAGTTGGAAGACTTTGCAACTCGCTAACCAGAGTATATATAATAAAAAACCACGAAACTTATAAATAAAAAACCTTTCGGTTTTTCAAATGTTTTTAATGTTAATGGCAAAAACACGAAAGATTTAGAAACTTTCAGATTTAGGAACAAAACACGAGCGGTATTGGGTCGTACGTAACACTGTGTATGGGGAAGAATCGTTTTCTCTCTTACGTAAATGAGGGGCAGCAGCGTGCACAGAAAGTCCCGCTCAGTTGTATTTTTGTTTCCAAGAAATTTACCTTAGCCAACAAGGCGTGGGAAATAGTTACCAACACCACATGGTCCCTGATAATAAGTAAAGAGGGAAGTGTTGGTGTTTCTGACTGGCCCTGTCAGTTTCACATTGATAGGATAAAGTTATCATCGTTTAACTCACATTTCAGTGATCTTATAGGCAAATCAAGCCGCAAATAATGTATACTGTATCAAAGACCACAAATATTGTATACTGTATCAAAGACTATGAAAGCACATACAGAATGAACCTCAGACTAGTATAAAAAATACGCATGATAATTAATATTTACAGGTTGCGTGATTTTCATGGTTTCATTGAGTTTTTCCTACGAGATTTTAGCAATGGTTTTGTTGGAATGGAAATCGAATTACAAACAGAAAATGGTTCTGAATCAGTTCTAGATTTGCTCTTCGGTAGAACTTTCAGTTAAATAACTTTATCTGGCTTACTTATAACTTTCGGTTTACTCATTTACAGGACTGAATCTGAGGCAATTGGTTTTTTTTTTGTCCTCACTCGATTTTCTTATAATCCATTATTTTTTTTTATATTTTGCATATCTGCAGACGGGTTATTTCGTCAGCTTCAACCTTTCTCTTTCATTCGCATTCGGCGTCCAAACTTTACTACCATAAAGGAGTGTTTGCTCCCTCTTTCTCCATGGACAGTAGTAATTCAGTCACAACCCCGCAGAGCTCAAGAGGAGTGCTTCTCCTTCTCTCAGGCTGTCTTGTAATGGTCGTCAGGCAACCTCTTCCCACACTGTCTAGAAAACGGTAACCCTCAGACTGAACTATTCAGTGATCGTTATTTCCCCCTCTGCTGCTAATCTGGAATTTTTTCCCCGATTACCACAGTTGTTGCAACGCCAGATAGCAACCAGGTTCCTTCGTAGTTAAGGACAACAGTTCATTGTCTCTCTTCTTTTTTCTTGTTAGTTTTCTGTAGAAGAAAACTATTGTGCCAGCTTTCTTTGTCTGTCCGCACTTTTTTCTGTCTGCACTTTTTTTGTCCGCCTTCAGATCTTAAAAACTACTGAGGCTAGAGGGCTGCAAATTGGTATGTTGATCATCCACCCTCCAATCATCAAACATACCAAATTGCAGCCCTCTAGCCTTAGTAATTTTTATTTTATTTAGGGTTAAAGTTAGCCATGATCGTGCTTCTGGCAAAGTTACAGGAGAGGCCACCACCGGGCAGTGGTTAAAGTTTTATGGGCCGTGGCCCATACAGCATTAAACCGAGACCAGATCTATTTTCGGTGGCCTTGATTATACGCTGTAGCGGCTGTACAGAAAACTCGATTGTGCCGAAGAAACTTCGGGGCATTTTTTACTTGTTTTCGTTGGGTTTGGGCATAGCGGAATTATTAGTGCATATTGCTGAATTATGCATGACATATCAAGTTGTTAATTCTTTACTCTTAGCCATACACTTTCTATTTTCCTGAAAAGACGAGTTTACATTTTCCCACACACACTCGCACTCATAGAGAGAGAGAGAGAGAGAGAGAGAGAGAGAGAGAGAGAGAGAGAGAGAGAGAGAGAGAGGTACCTCAACAGACCCAATGAAATCGTTCTTTTCTAGAAAATCGAATTTAGACATGGGATAGTCTGGGTTTCGGAGACCTTCAGATTCAAGTACGCGCAGATAGAAGAAATTTTTCCCCGAGAACACTTGAGGTATTGCTTAGTTTTAACGTACGCACACTCTGAGAGATAGCAACAAACTAATTTTGTAAACGGGTCGAAGCAAACAATTTGAAGCAGGAATCTCAATGACGAACATAAAACGATGATTTTCTCCCACATTTATTTTCGAGTACAGTGAAATGAATGCACAACATTTAGTCCAAACAATAATAATTTTTAGGAATACATTTTTCAGTGTGAAGCTCCTGCAGAACTGAAGCCTGATGTGTGAGAATCAAAGGACTTCGAGCAGAGTTTCACTTCTGAAAATTCAGCAGAAGTGAAGCCTAATGTATGAGAATCAAAGGACTTCAAGTAGAGTTTCACCTCTGAAAATTCAGCAGAAGTGAAGCCTAATGTATGTGAATTAAAGGACTTAAAGTAGTTTTCATTCTGAAGCTCCTGCACTACTGAAACCTAATGTATGAGAATTAAAGGACTTGAAGTAGAGTTTTCATTCTGAAGCTTAGCACAACTGAAGCCTATTTATGAGAATTAAAGGAGTTTAGGTTAAAGGAAGGGGTAATTTGGCAATATGCAACGAATTGCGAATTCGTGTTGTCGAGGAAGTGGCATTCAGCCTCTTTTCTCTCGCTTCTTTCTTTCTTTTTTTTGCCAATAAAGGCCGAGAGAGAGAGAGAGAGAGAGAGAGAGAGAGGGGGAAATTGGCCTATTTGGCACAGCACCGTCGGCCAGGTGGCGGAACCCATTTGCGGCCCTGCCTAAAACTTCGCAGACACACAAACACACAAACACACATACACACACACACTCACACACTCATACATATACACATACACAACCATCCCATCTTCAGCTTCCGACAATCTGGTAACCAATCCCTCCTCCAGGAGGCCCGGGGGAAGGGAAGGGGGAGAGGAAAGGTGGGGGGTGGCGCGCCTCTTCCCGCCTAAACAAACAAACGGAATCACAAGGTCTTGGCTGTGCTCTAGACCACCAAAGTCTTATGCTCGCTCGTCAAGGAGAGAGGGAGAGCGACTTCGTGCTTTCCCTTGTTGAGATTTTGTCTATTCGATTAAAAAGAGAAAACAGTAAAACATGCGCCGAAGTTTCTTCGGTGCAATCGAGTTTTCTGTACAGCATATAATGTTGGATGAGCCGCGGCCCATGAAACTTTCAGTTACGGTTCGGTGGTGGCCTATCCTATAGCGTTGCCAGACCCACGATCTTGGCTAACTTTAACCTTAAATAAAATAAAAACTACTGAGGATAGAGGGCTACAATTTGGTTTGTTTGATGATTGGAGGGTGGATGATCAACATACCATTTTGCAGCCCTCTAGCCTCAGTGGTTTTAAGATCTGAGAACGGACAGAAAAAGTACGGACGGACAGACAAAGCGATCTCAATAGTATTCTTTTACAGAAAACTAAAATTGGTGAGGCTTTGAAAGGCAGGTGACAGTAGTTTAAACAGTCAGATCATATTTAGTGCAGTTAAGTTTATGGTAAAAGCAGTCATAGCATGATCTCATTGGCAGACCATATCAAATGAAAATAGTGCATAGTCAAAGGCATTTTAAATAGCAACTATTTAAACTATTTGTTTCAATAGTTGCTAAGTATTCTGATAATTGCAAAGAAACGTGAATTTAAACGAAAAGATAAAATCCTACATGAACATGTTAGGTAACAGAGAAGCAGTTTGATGCCAATGAAAAATAAGGCACTGAGGCGAAAGACAATATTTAGTTAAAAGCACTGGGACCTTGATAGAATTATTTGTCAGAGTAAAAGCCTTGCGATTAGATCAGAGCAAATACACTGAAAATGAGCTGGACTATTGTGACGACAGTCCTTACACAGCAAAGTCAACGACGCCATTGGTAAATGAAGAATGTTGAAAGAATTTAACCAGATGATGCATGTTACAATAAATTAACCAAATCAGAAGAACAGGCTTCAAAAGCAATATGCATTAAAAGAAGCCAGACTGCTCTTTAACAGCCATTAAAAAAAAAAACACAAAATGTACCAGTTCATAATGAATTCTTGCAAATCAAAGCAAAAACCAAAGCAGCCAATCAAAGCAAGGTCTCTAGGCTTATTTACTACCCATTGCACAACCAATCAGTCAAGTGTTAACAATCAAAGTGATTTTGTATAACACTCTCCTACAACTTTAACTTCAGCACAGACAGCACCTCATGTTGTATATATGAGCAACTCTGGCAATCGCCATCTGGCTCATTAACGCTGTTGGAGCAAGTTATTGCATAGTCATGTTACTGTTGTGTATATGTGGAGGAGAGAGAGAGAGAGAGAGAGAGAGAGAGAGAGAGAGAGAGAGAGAGAGAGAGAGAGCGCAATCTATTGGAGATGAACTTACAGTGATACACACACATACGTACATACGTACAAACATACGCGCGCACACACACACATATCTACAGTATATATACATTATATATACATAATACGTATATACATACATACACATATACAATTATATATATGTAGTATGTATATATATATATATATATATATATATATATATATATATATATATATATATATATATATATATATATATGTGTGTGTGTGTGTGTGTGTGTGTGTGTGTGTGTGTGTGCAAAGTAGAGAGCAAACCATATGACTTAAAAATTCAGTTTATAATCCATTGCCCATGGGCAAAAATTAGATTCGCTAATGGGTTTGATCATTTCAAATCAAATTTTTTTCTTCCCAGTGTGGGACTTGTTGGCACTGTGGGACTGTTTACCAGCCGCTGAAAAAGAAGGACGCACAATTTTACCTAGAGTTCTCTCTCTCTCTCTCTCTCTCTCTCTCTCTCTCTCTCTCTCTCTCTCTCTCTCTCTTTCAGAAGTGCCATTCTATATTTTAAAAGGTAAATTAGCATAAATAACTCACAAGCTGCATCTCTCTAAAAGCTATTATGTTAATGGCATGATAAACCTGCAAATGTGATGTAGTAATTCCCATCAGATAATTAACTGTTTAATATTAGCACTGCGTTAATTTTGTCACATTAAACAAACCATTAGTGTATATTAAAACAACAGAATCACAATGACCCAGATTGTCACCCCAGTCTGATAATGACATCGAGTTACAAATGTTTTTTATCCCTTTTGGATTGTGGGGACATTTAAACGGCTCATTTACCCCCGTGGTCTGTCTAGTTAACTTTATTGTTTTATGTTTATCTTATGCACAGAAAGCATTACCCATCGCATTGTGCAGTGTAAGGTGTTAAACTCTTTGAAGAATTTGAAAACAAACCAAAATAATTATATTATTATTATAGTATAGATTTACATACCAGTTGATACTTTCACATTACTTATCGTATTGTAATGTTCATGGTGTCAGACTCTGAAGAATTGGATAAAAAACCAAAATAGTTATACTATTATTTTTCATTAGTTTAGTTTTAACAATGCATGGCCAAAACGGTGCTCAAAGTCTAAAAAAATACAATTTGCTTAAAAATTAATGGCATGAGATAATGGATTCAGGCGCCAGGGAAGCAGATTCCTTGTAAGGCAAACGGGATTTGTAAAACCATAAATTTAGACCATGGATACAAAGCAGTATCAAGCTACGGGAACGGAGAGAGAGAGAGAGAGAGAGAGAGAGAGAGAGAGAGAGAGAGAGAGAGAGAGAGAGGATTAATTATAAACTTGCAGTCATGCCATTCTTGGCTCATTCTAGGCCTGTAAATTTGAATTCCGGGGTATTATTAGTGAGAACACGTCGGAATGTGACTCAGTTGGACGCTTTTGAAATTCTCGCTTCTTGTTAGTTTCTCCCCATTTCGACAGAATTCGTAACAACTCAGTCTGACGAATAACCTGCCTTTACCAAGAGGTGTAAGGAAAGTTCTTATTTGGTAAAAGCGTTAGAGCGGGTCCTTGAATGATTCAACTTATTTCTGAGGTCAAGTTACCTTTAATAATAATAAAAAAATTGGAATCATCATTTGGTGATGATTCCATTTCTTGAAGATTTACAAACCATCGTAGAATACCAGGGAAATGGTTGCTTTATTTAATTCATATGTCCCTATTAATTATACTTATTTATTACGCATCTGGAATTACAAAGCACCAGTGTTTAGTCACTTCTTTTACCTAACATAACTTATCTATAGCCACAAAGCAAGAATAACTGATTATCTTGTTCATCCAGCGTAAAATTGCAGGTGACTCAAGTAGTCCTTTATCAGTGACCATTAAAGTTTCATCTCATTCAGTTGATTTATCATGGTAAAGAATGCACATCTGAAAGAAATAACTAATTACTCATTCACTTTCAGTGACATGTGGTAAAAATAATCGTTAACTCATTTCAAATGGTGTTGAAAAGAATAAAATAGATAGAGATATTATAAGCCATCTTAGTACTGCCAGTCAACATTGAATTATTATCTCATGTATCAGGCGTCCTCAAGCAACAAATGAACGGGAATGTAATTAATTTCGCAGAAAATGATTACAGTAATTGACTGCCCACTTCCTAATTAACTCATTCACATGATTAGTAGTGACAGTAATAGGTTACCTCTTTTATCAGGTACTGCAAGGCTTTACTGCCTTGCTCTCTAATTTGTTCAAGATGGAACATTAACAGTTAATTATTTACCTAATTCATAAGACGCTGCAAATCAGCAACAACTACAGTGCATAGCAACAAAAGCATAACTATACAGTGCATAGCAACAAAAGCATAACTAAATCTTCAAGCACCGAGATAAACAGCGACTGGTTTTCTGTCTTGTCAAGAGTTATGAAGCACTAATAAGTGAATAAGTACATCAACTGCAGTACTGAACTGGCAATGTCTGTTAAGTTAATCTATCTGGGCACAACAGCAGTAACAAAACTTTATGACCAAACCTTTGATTTACTTCAAGTCACAAATCAGCAATGACTGGGCTCCTGATTTAACTGGCGTTACAAATCAACGATGACTGCATGTAATTTATCTGCTGGAGCAGAAGCAACGGTGACTGGACCTCTAATTTGCTTGGAGTCACAAAAGCAACAAGCGAGGCGCTTTATCACAACGCAACGGGTGCTGTGAAGGAAATCGTCCCTTTTACCTGCCACTGTTTAATGTTCCTTTTGTTTTGGTGTTTCAAGAGTGAAAACGTTCGCAAGTTTCTGAATGCCAGATGTGATTTGCTTGATGCCGTACTATTTTGAGTTTTCTGTTAACGCAAACTATTGAGGTGGGTATTTGTCTGTTCGTACTGAGGCTAGAGGGCTGCAAATTTGTATGTTGATCATCCACCATCCAATCAGCAAACATACCAAATTGCAGCCCTCTTGCCTCAGTAGTTTTTATTTTATTTAAGGTTAAAGTTAGCCATGATTGTGCGTCTGGCACCACCGTAGGTAACAAAAAAAAAACTATATCTTAGTTTAACCAGACCACTGAGCTGATTAACAGCTCTCCTAGGGCTGGTCCGAAGGATTAGATTTATTTTACGTGGCTAAGAACCAACTGGTTACCAAGCAACGGGACCTACAGCTTATTGTGGAATCCGAACCACATTATGACGAGAAATGAATTTCCATCACCAGAAATAAATTCCTCTAATTCTTCACTGGCCGGTTGGAGAGTCGAACGCTGGGCCAACAGCGTGCTAGTCGAGAGCTCTACCCACCTCTCCAATGAAGAACTACTATAGGTGACAACAACACGGGCCACCACCAGGCCGCGGCTAAAAGTTTCATGGGCCGCGGCTGAGAGTTTCATGGGCCGTGGCTAAGAGTTTCATTATACGCTGTACAGAAAACTCGATTGCGCCAAAGAAACTTTGGCGCATTTTTTACTTGTTGCTTTTCAAGACAGTTAATATAAAAAACCGGTTCAAAAGATGGAACTTCAATAAAAATCACATTGCCACAAAGAAGATTGGTTTCAAAATTTAATTTTTTTTGGCCTACCTTTATGCAAATGTTTCATATTACGTTACACTGACAAACAAAATACTTATGAATATGCTACATTGTCTCATATAATACTGGATCCTGGAAAGGCTTTTGATAACTGAGACGGCTAATTGATGAAATTAATAATTTGCTTAAGTATCAGAAATGTTAGTAATAGATGAGATTAATAAAATATATGTGTCGCATTGCGGATCCTTGAAATGTAGGACAAAATATAAATCTCAGGCAAAATCCTTTGGGATTTTGTTACCATCATATGAAGAGGTCAGGGCACTAAGATGTGAAGTGGAAAAACTATTCTTGGAATATGATACATTTTAGTCCAAAAAAGCAGATTAAAAAATGAGAAGAAACTGGTACCCAGTACATACATACACACGCCCACACACACATATATAAATAAATAAATAAATAAATATACATATATATACATATATATATATATATATATATATATATATATATATATATATATATATATATATATATATATATATATATATATATATATATAATTTTGAATCTGCTTTTTTGGACTAAAATGTATTATATTCCAAAAAATAATTTATTCACTTTACATACTAGTACCCGGACCTCTTCATATGATGATAACAAAACCCCAAAGGATTTTGAATGAGATTTTCTGTCCTACACTTCACGGATCCGCAGTACGGAATTTTTTTTATTTAACTCATGAAAATTCTTTGGTTTGTCACAACCACTCTAGAAGACTTCCGACTGCATTCCCTACAGCAAGGTCTAAAGAAAAATCTTGTGTAACAGAAATTCAGTTGCCATGCTACTTTCGTCTCTCTTACATCACTCCAAAAGAGTAAATAAAATTTCCTATTTCCATAATGCATAGCTCAGAAGTCCGGCTTCGGTCTGAATGACTATTTTGCTTCCTTATTCTTAATTCTAATTTTCTTTATAGTATATATTCATCACTTATATATTTACAGATGCCAGGGAGTGAAACATTCAACACTATATTTTGATTGTCATTCAGAAAGTTTGTAGATCTGTTTGTGTTCGGAATCAAATTAATTCTGGACATTTTCCGAGTCCTGAGACGCATTTTCACGAATTTCTCGCTAAGATCGAATAATGCAAAGACTCGGAAACGTAAATTGTTGGCGATTTTATCTGGGTGAGGATCTGGCTTGAAGAATGGGTGTACGTTTCAAGTGTCATTTATTTATCTTTGTACTCCCTTGAATTTAAATAAACAAACTGATTTAACTAAAACGGTTCAATTCTTATTTCCCTAAAGAACCAAGAATTCATTATCTTAAGAACTTTGAGACTATCAACTTTGTGAAGATACTGATCTTATATTTCCCTTAACCGTCGAAAACATGCCACATCCAAGGGCATTATAAATCCATCACGATAATAAGCGTTGAAAGCCTGCCTGAAATATTACTACCCTATTGCATTCACAGGGGTCTACCATCCACAAGGATATGCCCATCTTATCATGCCCATGGGGTTCGAAAGCCTGCTATCGGGAGAACTCTCTTAAACACGCAAACATTAAAAGTCAGTAGTCTCTAAGACAATGGTAATCTATATCGTATCCAAAAACATCATAATCTTGTCATCTGTAAAATTCATAGACAAAATTTGTCATCCTATTAGCATTAAAACAAAATAATTTCTATGAAAACAGTATAATTACTAATACATATATATCTATATATCTATATCTATATATATATATATATATATATATATATATATATATATATATATATATATATATATATATATATAATCATGAAGCTACAAATGTCGCTTAATATAATATTCACGCTACCTCAGGAGTATCCCGGTAGGGAACGTCGACTGGAGTTGCTGGATAAGTTCTGTGTCGTGGGATCGCGACCCGGCAGTACCAATCCATTTATCACTTATAAATTCCCCTTCGGTGATAAAATTCCCTATCGGGATACTCCCGAGGTGATATTAAGCGACATCTGTAGCTTCATGATTGTATATAAAGCATATATAGAAATTATACTGTTCTCATTGAAATTATTCTGTTTTGATGCTAATAGGATGGCAAATTTTCTGTCTATGAATTTTAGAGATGACAAGATTTTGATTTTTTTTTTTAGAAATGATATAGATCATCACTGTATATATATATATATATATATATATATATATATATATATATATATATATATATATATTTATATATATATATATATATATATATATATATATATATATATATATATATATATATATATATATATATATATATATGTGTGTATGTGTGTGTGTGTGTATGTATATATATATATATATATATATATATATATATATATATATATATATATATATATATATATATATATATATATATATATATATATATATATATATATATCAGAATCCTATGACCATGGCTGTTCTAAACATGTTCAGAATCATAAGAGTAGAATTCCATAAACATTTCAAAATCAACCAACTTTTGTGGGGATGGGAAGACTTGTGTAGTTAGAGCAAAGACAATTCCAGTTATTATGGTCATATCACTCCTCTTGTGTATTCACTCATCAGATACTTACAAGATTTTATAAGAAAAACTTTCTTTAATAGCTTTACTAATTAACTAGTTCACAACTTCAAGAGGCAAGAGTTTAGCACCTTTAAAAGGCAATACAACTTCGATTCATTCATACACATCAGGCCATCAGTCAGTTAATAAAATCTTATCATATTTATTGGCACAGAAACCATTATTGTCAACAGGTACTGTAATCGTATGACTGCCTCCCAGATTATATAGGTGACGTTATCTATCACTACTGGAGGATTTGAAAAGGTATGACCTTTGATAAGAGACAGGCAAAAGATTTTAACTCCTACAACTGAAATAGGAGGCAGCGGAGATGAGAGTGATTCATTATGAAAAGTGTTTTTTTTTAATCTTATCTCACACGACATTTACACAGAGAGAGAGAGAGAGAGAGAGAGAGAGAGAGAGAGAGAGAGAGAGAGAGAGAGAGAGAGAGAGAGAGAGGCCACGATAACAACAAATATTTAAAAACAATCCTCGTATCTTGATATAACACAGGAAATTACAAGTAGGTGTTTCTAAATTTACACTGAGGTACGAAACATAAAAACACGATAACAGGTTTTACTTAGTAACAGTTCATTCAGGCCTTTATTAAGATATGTCTGACTAAAATAGCTCGGCTGCTGATGCAATTAAAACCGCTCCACTCCTTCATCAACAACAACACCAACAACAACAAGGCGACAACTACAACAATGGCCTAAACATGATGAACTGTTGTAATTGAAGTAATAACAGTAATAGTAGTAGATAGCAGTAACAGCAATAGCAGAAAGTATAGGCCCAGATTGATGTGGGTTAAAAAATGCAATTCCGTCGACCATCTTAATTAAACGTTCTGAAAAGTTGCTGCTACAACCTATCTTTGCAGCGAATATGAGCAACGAAAAATTGGGATAATCTTAATTTGTCTGATTTATATGTATAATAACTATAAGCAGTCGTTTATATACAAGTTCCAGTTGTACTGAGTTGAACTGAATACAGAGTTTAAGCCAGAGGCCAAGCACTGGGGAACCTAAGAGGTCATTCAGAGCTGAAACGGAAATTGACAGTAAAAGGTTCTAAAGAAATAATAGGAGGAAAACCTCAAAGCAGTTGCACTATGAATCACTTGTTAGGAGAGGGTGGAGAGTAAGATGGAAGAAAGAGAATATGAAAGGAGGTACAGTAAAAGGAATGAAAGGGGTTGCAGCTAGGGGCCGAAGGCATGCTGCAACGAATCATAAGTAATTTCTGCGGTGCACCCTACGGGGAGTTCCAGTTGTAAGGATTTAAGTATGCGTTGTAGTAATAAACAAGTAAATAAGAATATATATATATATATATATATATATATATATATATATATATATATATATATATATATATATATATATATATATATATACACATATATATATATGTATATATATATATTATATATATATATATATATATATATATATATATATATATATATATATATATATATACATATATACTGATTGACTGATTGAGTGATTGAGTGATGAATGATTGATTGAAGAAATTCAGAAAAGAACGCTACCTCCAATCGCGACTTTTAATTTTCGTTTCGGGGCTTCATAGACAAGAGCGCACGCGCACAGATAGATATATATATATATATATATATATATATATATATATATATATATATATATATATATATATATATATATATATATATATACATACAAATATGCACAACATGTAGCCCACGGTGTCGCATGGCAACAAACTCAGCCATACCAGCGAAGGACCTTAATGGAAGAGGCCAGGCTGGCTGGGTTGGGGTTATAATTTAGTCCTGTTCCTTGAAATATCCTTTGTGCCTCTATTTAACAGAGCAGTGCATTACTATGGGTACCTTGCGGTTATTCAACAATGAATGGTTGCAGCCAAGGGCGAGAGTGGAGGGAGGCCAGCAACCATATCCCGAATGACTTCAGTCCCTCCAAGGAAAAAAAAGAGAGAGAGAGAGAGAGAGAGAGAGAGAGAGAGAGAGAGAGAGAGAGAGAGACTGTATATATACACAGACATATATATATATATATATATATATATATATATATATATATATATATATATATATATATATATATATATATATATATATATATATATATATATATATATATATATATATATATATATATGCACAAGTGTACATCATTTGATATGAAATTCAGTGTACCTTGGAAATAACTTACACCTTATCATTGATAACAATTACATCTGCCCAGCCAGACATACAGTCGGCTCTGCCCATTTGTTTATTGAGAGAGAGAGATTCAGAGAGTATGGGAAGAGAGAATTTGATCATGTATGGGAAGGAAGTTGTCGTCGACCATCGCTGGGTGTGGATGACGTTAGGTGGGAGTGATAAATTGGACCGATCTCAGGGTAACCTTTCACATGTCTTGGGTCCATCCATGTTTTTATGAACCAGCTCGCTGTTACTGTTTACTTTTGGAGTCATCACAACCCCCATATAATTTGCTGGACAATGGATACAGTCTTAAATATAACTTCATATCATTGTTCCCTTTGATCCGGCAATTAAATCTTTTTGTCGGCTCTATAAGTAAGTATACCTTAGTTTTACCAGACCGCTGAGCTGATTAACAGCTCTCCTAAGGCTGGCCCGAAGGATTAGACTTATTTTACGTGGCTGAGAACCAATTGGTTACTTAGCAACGGGACCTACAGATTATTGTGGAATCCGAACCACATTATGGCGAGAAATGAATTTCTATTCCTCTAACTCCTCATCAGCCGGCCGGGGAATTGAACTCCGGCCTACCGAGTTACAGTCCGCAGCTCTACCAACTCACCCAACGAAGAGCTAATTAATCCCTCATTGGACGGATTGGTATCGTTCTCGGCTAGCACTCCGCTGGGACCGCGTCCGATTCTCTGACCGGCCAATGAAGAATTAGAGAAATTTACTTCTGGTGATAGAAATTTATTTTTCGTTATAACGTGGTTCGGATTCCACAATAAGCTGTAGGTCCCGTTGCTAGGTAACCAATTGGTTCTTAGCCACGTAAAATAAATCTAACCCTTTGGGCCAGCCCTAGGAAAGCTGTTAATCAGCTCAGTGGTCTGGTTAAACTATGGTATACTTAGCTTTTCTGTAAGTCCCTGTTTGGAGACAAACCCGCCCCAGTTTTGTAATATCAATTACAAATTCTTAAAATTTGATTATTTTTTAAGAATATAACAGAGGAACCGTCCCACAGAATTTATGGATGCATTGATTTTCTTTTTCTGTTCAAAGTTCAAGAGAAGATGCAATGCATTGCTGCCCTAATTCTATTCTCCTTGCATTTTAATACATTTTTGTCTATTTATTTACTGTTTCTTTTTGATAGTGAGATTTCTTTCTGTATTTCCCTTTACCTTCTCTTCTTCCTAATGAACACCATATTCTTTGGAAGCTTGAATAATAATAATATAATAATAATAATAATAATAATAATAATAATAATAATAATAATAATAATAATAATAATATTAATAAATTGAAGCATTTTTATACATAATTATTATATCAACAATAGACATGAAAACCAAGCACAACTAGCTCTTACACCGAGTTGGATCGGGGCAACCCAAAGGGTGACCATAGTCTTTGCAATGCCAGTTCACAGGCATTAATCTATCAATCATGAACGATGACATAGCTTAGAAACTGTGTATGTATCCTGATTTCTTTATTGCAGTAGACAGAAGGTGGTTTATATAATAAATGTAAACACATATATATATATATATATATATATATATATATATATATATATATATATATATATATATATATATATATATATATATATATATATATATATATACACACACACACACACACATATATATATATATATATATATATATATATATATATGTGTGTGTGTGTGTGTGTGTGTGTGTGTGTGTGTGTGTGTGTGTGTGACGAAAGAAATGTACATATGAAAGGTGGAGTGACCAGAGAAAGAGCCAAGAAAAGAAGCAAAGGAAGCATACTTTACGAGGCAAGAAAGGTTACGTATGACAAACGCAAACTTGCACCGTGCAAGTCGGGGTCAACGAGCTGATGACGCTTCTATCCCCATCGCAAAAAAAAAAAAAAAAAAAAAAAGAGAGCATTCATGGCTGTACATATAATTCGGCATCCTGCGGTGTCATATCCTTCGCTCGGTTATCCTGTGGTGCAATAATATTGCTAAACGAATTCGAACGAATAATTTGGCAAATAAAAACCAAATAATGAATACTTTGTTTCAGCCGAGAAGTTTAATGCAACATAGCATAGCTGAAAGAATGGAAAACCTAGATTAATAATTGGCAAAAAAAAAAAAAAAAAAATTTGAATACTTTGTTTTGGATGAAAAGTTTAGTGTAAAACAGCACTGCTGAAAGAATAAAAAAAAAAGTATAAATAATAGATTATACAGCAACCAAATAATGGAGATAGGATACAAGGATGAACAAGAGGCGCATCAAGGAGAAAGGGGATAAATCACGCTGAAAACAACTTAGTATTAAATGAAGAAAATGACGAAAATGAGGAAAAAAACATGCATGGAGACAGGATATAAGGAAGAATAAGAGACACATCAAGAATTAAGGAGTATAATTAACGCAGAAAACAACATAGAATTGAATGAAAGAAATGAGGAAAAAAAGTATGCATGTTCAGGAGGGGAGGGGGTGTTGCGAGGTTGTATGTGTGTAGGTGGGCGGGGAGGGGGGAGGAGGAATAGAGAGGAGAGAAAGAAAGGGAAATGAGGAATAGAGAGGAGAGAAAGAAAGGGCAAGGAGGAATAGAGAGGAGAGAAAGAAAGGGCAATGAGGAATAGAGAGGAGAGAAAGAAAGGGCAAGGAGGAATAGAGAGGAGAGAAAGAAAGAGAAGGAGAAAGGGAGGAGGAATAGAGAGGAGAGAAAGAAAGGGCAATGAGGAATAGAGAGGAGAGAAAGAAAGGGCAAGGAGGAATAGAGAGGAGAGAGCGAAAGGGCAAGGAGGAATAGAAAGGAGAGAAGGAACGGGCAAGGAGGAATAGAGAGGAGAGAAGGCAAGGGCAAAGACGAATAGAGAGGAGAGAACGAAAGGGCAAGGAGGAATAGAGAGGAGAGAAAGAAAGGGCAAGGAGGAAGAGAGGAGGAGAGAAAGGGCAAGGAGGAAAGGAGAAGAAAGGGGCAAGGAGGAAGGAAAGAGAGGAGAGAGAGAGAAGAAAGGGCAAGGAGGAATAAAGAGGAAGGAGGGAGAAGGAAGGAGGGAGCAAGGAGGAAAAGAGGAGGAGAGAAGAGAAAGGGCAAGGAGGAATAGAGAGAGAGGAGGAGAAGGAAGGGCAGAGGAGAAAGGGCAAGGGAGGAGAGAGAAGTGAAAGGGGCAAGGAGGAACAGGAAGGGCAAGGAGGAGAGAAGAGAAAGGGCAAGAGGAACAGAGAGAAAGAAAGGAAGGAATAGGAGAGGAGAGCAAAGGAATAAAGAAAGGAACAGAGAGGAGGAATAGAGGAAAGAGAGGAGAGAAGGAACAAGGAGGAGAGAAGGCAGGAGGAGGAATAGAGAGGAGAGAAGGAAAGGGCAAGGAGGAATAGAGAGAGAGAAGGAAAGGGCAAGGAGGAATAGGAGGAGAGAGAGAAAGGCAAGGAGGAAAGAGGCAAGGAGGAATAGAGAGGGAGAGGAGAGGAAAGGGCAAGGAGGAAAAGGGCAAGGAGGAGAGAGTGAAAGGGCAAGGAGGAATAGAGGAGGAGAGGAGGAACAGAGAGGAGAAAGGGCAAAGAGGAATAGAGAGGAGGCAAGGAGGAAGAGGAGAGAAAGGGAAGGAGGCAAGAGAATAGAGAGAAGAAAGGCAAGGAGGAATAGAGAGGAGGAAAATAGCAAGGGGAGGAAGAGAAGAGAGAAAAAGGCAAGGAGGAATAGAGAGAGAGAAGGAAAGGGCAAAGGAAAGGAGAGAGAGTGAAAGAGCAAGGAGGAATAGAGAGAGAGAGAAGGGCAAGGAGGAATAGCAAGGAGAGAAGGAAGGGCAAGGAGAATAGAGAGGAGAACGAAAGGGAAAGGGGAGGAAAAGGGAGAGAATAGAGAGAGAACGAAAGGAGGAATAGAAAGGAGAGAAGGGCAGAGGAGAGAAGAGGAGGAGAGAGAGGGCAAGGGGAGGAATAGAGAGGAGAGAACGAAAGGGCAAGGAGGAATAGAGAGGAGAGAAAAGAAAGGGCAAGGAGGAATAGAGAGGAGAGAAAGAAAGGGCAAGGAGGAATAGAGAGAGAGAGGAGAGGAGAGGAATAAAGAGGAGAGAAAGGGCAAGGAGGGAATAGAGAGGAGAGAAGGAAAGGGAGAGGAAAGAAAGGAGGCAAGGAGGAATAGAGAGGAGAGAAGGAAAGGGCAAGGAGGGAGAAGGAGCAGGGCAAGAGAGGAATAGAGAGGAGAGAAAAGAAAGGGCAAGGAAGAATAGAGAGGAGAGAAGGAAAGGGCAAGGAGGAATAGAGAGAGGAGAGAAGGAAAGGGCAAGGAGGAAGGAGAGAGAGGAGGGAAGGAGGAAAGAGCAGGAGGAAAAGGGCAAGAGGAGAGGAGAGAAGTGAAAGGGCAAGGAGGAATAGAGAGGAGAGAGTGAAAGGGCAAGGAGGAATAGAGAGGAGAGAGTGAAAGGGCAAGGAGGAATAGAGAGGAGAGAAAGAAAGAGCAAGGAGGAATAGAGAGGAGACAAGGAAAAGGCAAGGAGGAATAGAGAGGAGAGAAGGAAAGAGCAAGGAGGAATAGAGAGGAGAGAAGGAAAAGGCAAGGAGGAATAGAGAGGAGAGAAGGAAAGGGCAAGGAGGAATAGAGAGGAGAGAACGAAAGGGCAAGGAGGAATAGAGAGGAGAGAACGAAAGGGCAAGGAGGAATAGAGAGGAGAGAAGGAAAGGGCAAGGAGGAATAGAGAGGAGAGAAGGAAAGGGCAAGGAGGAATAGAGAGAGAGAAGAAAGGGAGGAGAATAGAGAGGAGAGAAAGAAAGGGCAAGGAGGAATAGAGAGGAGAGAAAGGAGGAAGAGGGCAAGGAAAGGGCAAGGAGGATTAGAGGAAAGGGCAAGGAGGAATAGAGAGAAGAAGAAAGGGCAAGGAGGAATAGAGAGGAGAGAAGGAAAGGGCAAGGAGGAATAGAGAGGAGAGAAGGAAAGGGCAAGGAGGAATAGAGAGGAGAGAAGGAAAGGGCAAGGAGGAATAGAGAGGAGAGAAGGAAAGGGCAAGGAGGAATAGAGAGGAGAAGGAAAGAGAGGGAGAGAAGGAAAGGGCAAGGAGGAATAGAGGAGAGAGAACAGAAGGGCAAGGAGGGAATAAGGAGCAAGGAGGAATAGAGAGGAGAGAAGAAAGGGCAAGGAGGAATAGAGAGGAGGAAGAAAGGGCAAGGAGGAATAGAGGGGAGAGAACGAAAGGGCAAGGAGGAATAGAGAGGAGAGAAGAAGAAAGGGCAAGGAGGAATAGAGAGGAGAGAAGGAAAGGAAAGGGCAAGGAGGAATAAAGGAGGAGAAGAAGGAAAGAGGAGAGAAGGAGGAAGGAGGAGAGAGGAGAGAAGGAAAGGGCAAGGAGGAATAGAGAGGAGAGGAAGAAGGAAAGGGCAAGGAGAGAATAAAGGAGCAGAGAAGAAGGAAAGGGCAAGGAGGAATAAAGAGGAGAGAAGGAAAGGGCAAGGAGGAATAGAGGAGAGAAAGAAAGAGCAAGGAAAAGGAGAGAAAGGAAAGGAGGAAGGAGAGAGAGCAGAAAGGAAAGGCAAAAGAGGAATAGAGAGAGAGAAAAGAAGGAAAGGGCAAGGAGGAATAGAGAGGAGAGAAGGAAAGGGCAAGGAGGAATAGAGAGGAGAGAAGGAAAGGGCAAGGAATAAAGGAGGAATAAAGAGGAGAGAGGAGAGAGAGAGAAGGAAAGGGCAAGGAGGAGGAATAGAGAGAGAGGAGAGGAATAGAGGAGAAGGGAAGGGCAATGAGGAATAGAGAGAGAGAGAGAAGGAAAGGGCAATGAGGAATAGAGAGGAGAGAAGGAAAGGGCAATGAGGAATAGAGAGGAGAGAAGGAAAGGGCAATGAGGAATAGAGAGGAGAAAACGAAAGGGCAAGGAGGAATAAAGAGGAACAAGGTAAAGGCAACACTCGAATGGAAGGGAGATATATACCCCTGGACTCGAGCCAAGTGCGTCGGTAGTAGTGTGTGTGCGTGTGCGTGTGTGTGTGTGTGTTCAGTGCGCTATGTTACCATTAACAATTAAGTGTCTATAATCATGCCTTTACCGTCTTAATAATCTTCAACATGGACTCCCGGTATTAACATGTGCTAGGGATGATTAAGACAGAGTGTCCCGCGTGCTTTCACGTGCATATTATCTAGGTTTTCTCTCTCTCTCTCTCTCTCTCTCTCCCCATAGAGAGGGAGGTTCTAATGTGTTATACTAGCCTTCGGCTCTCAGAACGACGTGCGTGTGACCAACTACAGTCTACGGATTACCAGGTATATAATATACTCTCTCTCTCTCTCTCTCTCTCTCTCTCTCTCTCTCTCTCTCTGTCTTCATAGTGAGGGAGATTCTAAAGTGTAATAACCTCCGGTTCTCAGTATGTCGTGGGTGTGACCAACCACCATCAACCTACTGCTAGGTACATAACTTACTATGCATTTAAACTGAGGCCAATAGTTTTCTCGGTAAACGGACCTAAATCGCTGCCCTTCCCCCCCCTCGAGATTGATCGCGGGCCTTACAGGTGGTAAGGCGAGGCCACAGATTTGTGTGGTTTATCAAAATGCTCTGCACAGACATGATTTAAATAGTTACGGGTCTCTTGAGAGTTGAAGCTGACGAATCAGTGATTGCTAAAAACACTGACAATCACTTGCAGGATAAATGGTGAAATATGACAGCTGTATAATATTCAAGCAGAGAGAGAGAGAGAGAGAGAGAGAGAGAGAGAGAGAGAGGTTTTAGGTAGGCTATGCCAGATGACATTTTGTGAAATCGGAATGAAACAAAAATTTCTTTTGTTTTCCCCTCTCTCTCTCTCTCTCTCTCTCTCTCTCTCTCTCTTTACCAATTAACATTTCAGCGCGTGAGTGCACAAAAAGGCATTTTTTGTATAGACCTATATAAAAAAAAACAATGAAAATTCCCCAAAACTGCGACCACATTGCTTTGAACGGAAGGGTCTGATCATTCAAAATCTAAGAAAATCTACAAGCACAGGAAACTTGTAGTTACCCAACACAAGTCCTCAGAGCCAAAAAAAAAAAAAAAAAAAAAAAAAAAACCCACAGAAACCTCTCATCCAGATTACCTGACGTCACCAGCAAATATGAAAACTATTATTATTTTGGTGACTGACACCAAACCAAAAGGATATATATCCTAATCCCTCGCCACGACATAAATGGAATAAGCATCTGCACGGCAAAGCATTAGGGAATGTGGTCTCAGGTTACATCGGCCCTCATTCCTGTGGAATGCGGCAAGGTAACCATCAAGTTTCAAGGGTAAAAGTCAGAGGTTTATTTTATCAGAGACAAATGATCGAACTCGTTCGTGCATTCGTCCATCAGCAAATCTTTCACGCCGTGTTGTCGTTTTGATTTGAATAATGAGGGCCGCTGTTCTGTTTATATTATGTCTTAACATCTTCGGCAATCATGTATCAGACGTGTCATCTAAATAGCTGACCAGTTGCAGCAACACGCATAAGGAAAATTCGCGTTTTGTTTCTTGTCATAATAAGGTTTTTCTCTCTTGGTGGATGTGTAAACGGCGGTGGCGGTGAAAAATGGCATGGAATAGTGAAATTAATTAAAAAACGAGACCAAGAGAGAAGGGGATGCATACGAAGTTGATGAGTATGTTCACACGATTTAGTCCAAGAACAGAAAAAACTTGCAAAAAATAATCTTACCTCTCTCTCTCTCTCTCTCTCTCTCTCTCTCTCTCTCTCTCTCTCTCTTCCAAAACGCAAGAAATAATAAATGTTGAAGAAAACCCTGCAGAATATAAGAACTGCAATGAATAATAAAAG
>NC_089767.1:25759508-25762008 GCF_040412425.1 Macrobrachium rosenbergii | reverse complement strand
GAAGATTTTTTGAACGAGTAAGGAAGATTTTTTTTGAACGAGTAGGGGAGATTTTTTGAACGAGTAAGGAAGATTTTTTTTGAACGGGCGAGGAAGATTTTTTGAACGAGTAAGGAAGATTTCTTTTGAACGAGCAAGGAAGATTGTTTTTGAACGAGTAAGGAAGATTTTTTTGAACGAGTAAGGAAGATTTTTTTTTGAACGAGTAAGGAGGACAATTTTTTTTTAACGAGTAAGCAAGATTTTTTTGAACGAGTAAGGAAGATTTTTTTTTTTTGAACAAGTAAGGAAGATAGATAATTTTTTGGAACGAGTAAGGAAGAATTTTTTTAAACGAGTAAGGAAGATTTTTTTGAACGAGTAAGGAAGATTTTTCTTTTGAACGAGTAAGGAAGATAATTTTTTTGGAACCACCAAGGAAGATTTTTTTTGAACGAGTAAGGGAGACTTTTTTGAACGAGAAAGGAAGATTTTTTTTTGAACGAGCAAGGAAGATTCCCTCTGTAGATGAAAGGAGAGACTGAGTAGTATATCTACTTTACTTTACCTCTCGAACTTGATTTTTTTTATTTTGAGGGTTCCTGCCTTCTACCTGGCTTCAAAAATATTTGGCTGAGCGGTACCCTTCTACAGGATACGACGGGAAAAACACTCAGGTATATCTGACGTTCTCCTGTTTGATTAATATTTATTTCAAAATATCAGCTTTGACAACGCTATCGTAATATATATATATATATATATATATATATATATATATATATATATATATATATATATATATACATATATATAAATACATATACTGTATATATATATATATGAATGAATATATATATATATATATATATATATATATATATATATATATATATATATATGTGTGTGTGTGTGTGTGTGTGTGTGTTTGTATGTATGTATGTATGTATATATATGTGTGTGTGTGTAGTCTGAGTTGAAATAAATACAGAGTACAGGCCAAAGGCCAAGCACTGGAAACTACGAGGTCATTCAGAGCTGAAACGGAAATTGACAGAGAAAGGTTTGAAATGTATAACAGGAGGAAAACCTCGCAGTTGCACTATGAATAAATTGTTAGGAGAGTGTGGAAAGTAAGATGGAAGAAAGAGAACATGAAAGGGGGTACAGTAAAAGGAACGAAACTGGTTGCAGGGGGGAAGGCACGCTGCAAAGACCTTAGGTCATGCCTACAGTGCACCGAATGAGGTGCACTGACGGCACTACTCCCTTACGGGATGTGAGTGTGTTGGGGGTTGTTTGTGTGTATGTGAGAGAGTGTGTGTGTGCACATAAATGACGAAAGTAAACACCAACTTTAAACCAAAAATGCGTAAACAAAAAATAGGACTCGACATTCTTCCATATCTGTGCCCATGATGTATTCCTGAAGGTACTACTCTTTAAATTGTCATTTCCTTATTAAATGTTCTTAACTAAAAAAAAAAAAAAAACAATATAAAGAGAAACGTTTATTGTTTTCACGATACTCAGAGCAGACTAGCTAACATTTCAATACGCTCAATACTCTTAATCGGTTGGTATCAAAGTGAAGCGTCTTCAGAGAAATAAATTTTATATTTCATACGCACAGACACACCAACTGCATCCGCTTTCAGATTCTTATATTCTTTTTTTCTAATTTAGATCTCATGGATAGTTGTGAAATGAATGGAGCGTCTGTCAACTCTATTACATTATTTCTATCATAACAAAAAACTGGTAATATTAAAAGAATACAGACAAATTCACATGTAAGTTCATATACACGGGTTCAAAAAAATTCTTCCTTACTTGTTCAAAAAAATCTTCCTTACTCGTTCAAAAAAATCTTCCTTACTCGTTCAAAAAAATCTGCCTTACTCGTTCAAAAAAAATCTTCCTTACTCGCTCTCAAAAAATCTGCCTTACTCGTTCCAAAAAAATTATCTTCCTTACTTGTTCAAAAAACTCTTCCTTACTCGTTTCCTTACTCGTTCAAAAAAATCTTCCTTACTCGCACACAAAACAAACAGGAAAACTTAAACTTGAACACGTGTGTTGGTACCTGCCTGTCTGTCTCACTGTCCGTGTGTATGTGTGTGTGTGTGTGTGTGTGTGAGAGAGAGAGTGTGTGTGTGTGCGTGCGTGTGCGCATCAGTACAAGCCCTTATCTGATTACTCAGGCATTCCAGAAATTCCGACCAACTAGGAGAGAAAGTTCGACCTCTGCATCTCTGACCCAACTCTGTACAGATCAACTGAGCCTATTTGATGACCTCGATATTGCATTTGTCCATTTTATTAAGCCATAGGTATAGTCATATTCTATTATTTGAGAGAGAGAGAGAGAGAGAGAGAGAGAGAGAGAGAGAGAGAGAGAGAGAGAGAGAGAGAGAGAGAATTCTGTGATGTAGTAGGAAGGTAAGAGAGAGAGAGAAAGAGGGATCGAATTCCGTAACGTAGTAAGAAGAGAGAGAGAGAGAGAGAGAGAGAGAGAGAG
>NC_089767.1:25704508-25752008 GCF_040412425.1 Macrobrachium rosenbergii | reverse complement strand
AACAGGGTTAAAAAGTTAGGTCATATGATACAAGAAGAATTACACATTCACCGATGGTATTCAAAACTTGAGGAGAACAAAGCAAGACAATTAGGCGACGGTATGCAAAGGGGATATACATGAAGAGTTTGCAATATGGACTTCTCTTTCCAAATGATGGAAAAGAGCAGTATAAAAAGTTATGTGGAATGATTCAAGGAAAATCACACATTCTTGAACTGATGGTATCCAAAACGCGAGGAGAGCTAAAGAAAATAATTTGGCAACGGAAGACGAAGTTCCCGAGGTAGAGGAAATTAACCACCCTCGGGAACTTCATGAAAAGTATGCAGTATTTATCTTTCTTTTCAAGTGACAAAAATAAAAAAGCGAAACAGAGGCATTCTAAAACTAGTCATCTGGTAGGCATCGAAAAATACGTCATTTAAAAACGTCCTTTAGAATTGCTGACTTTCTCCTCATTTTGTATGATGAGGTATAAAAGGTTACGTTAAATGATTCAAGAAGCATTACACATTCTGGAACTGACGGTACATAAAGGACTGGTCAAACAGGTTGACCCTCGAGATTGCGGCCTCCACGCTGTGTTTGTGGGACTGCAAAGCCTGACTTGAGGACGAAGTAGACAGACAGGATGGCGGCTCATTTGAAGGAGCTCTCGAGACAGGTAACTACGAAGTTATCATTTAAACTGCTGACTCAGAAGTACTGGCACTTATTGCTATGTTCACTCGCTCGTCCAGCGAGTCACTCAAAGCCAGACTTAGTAATTACTGAGATATCCGAACTACCTTCTCAACGATTGTCGAGAAGACCCTGCAGTCGACAATATTAAGTCAATACAAAAATTCTACAAATATGAATTATAATAAATAGTTATGGAAAGTATTTTCGTAAGAAAATGGGACAAAAGTTTGTTTTTCTGGATATTAGGAGATTCTTTTCTAATACCTCTTCTACCCTGTGTAGACTGCGCTTATTAGGTTTTTTTTTTCCCTCGTTTTATCTAATGCCTTTACAATATAAACTGTTTGTGCCACGCTGTTGTCTTCATATCCATTGGTTAATGCTTTTCCATATGCTGAGCTTTTTACTTCTTCCATATCTACACATTTCTCATAATTTTAATTATTCTTACTACACATATACACTGCAAACAATTTATCTCAAAAGCTTCAGCCTCTTTCATCTACATTCAGCAGCCACACTTCACTTCATAAAGGACAGTTGGCTCAACAATCCCTTAATACGTCTTGCTTCACCTATTTATTCTATGACTCGCCTCTTCTCTTGATCCTGTACGAATAACCGCTTCCAGTCATTTATTATCCATATTCACAGCCACTGCTTTGTCTTCCAGGTGTCCATTTGCCCTCATAAGTATACCCTTGCCCAAACATTAGCTCGGACCCTCCCATTTCAACACCTCTTCCAATCCATTTAACCAGCAATACTCCTCCTGCCTCCCATCTTTCATCCGGGACTTTTTAATTATACAATCTACTTGCTAAAACTACCCTCCCGACACTCCCCACTTCATCAAACTACCTCTAATCTCAGATGTATCCTTTAAACTGCGCTAACTTCAACCAAATCTCCAACTTCACAGCAGTTTTAAGTCATTCTTATTTCACATTTTCTATATCTTCTTTAAGCACTTAACTGCTGTCTTCTCTGTTTACTTTCATTACGTCTTTACAAAATGAACTTGTCTCATTTGCATTTGTTGCCATATTTATAACTTTTCCTCTCCGATAAACTTTAATTGATTTCGACATATATTCAATCGGAGTATGATGAAATATACGTACAGATACTTAATATTTCATTCGTCAACTTTATCCCCCAATTCTCCCTTCTGCAATTACAGTTGAGAATGTTTTCCTTTAGAACCCACTCATTTTCGACCATGAGGCCTCCTACCAAACACATTTCCAAAGGACTACTCTCATGGGTTCTACGCACTCCAGCTATACCACATCCTTGATATCACCTACATTATTTCTTTCCCTTTCTTTTACCTTTAAAATCAGACCCCCTATTTGACTGTTTGCAGTGTATTGTGGAGTAAGAATAATTTAAAAAATTATGGGAAATGTGTAGATGTATGGAAGGAGTAAAAAGCTTAGCATAATATGGGGAAGTATTAACCAATGGATATGAAGATAACAGCGTGGCACAAACAGTATATTTATTGTAAAGGTGTTAGACAAAATGAGGAAAAAAGACCTAATAAGTGCAGTATACACAGGGTAGAAGAGTATACAAAGACCGGGTTGGATGCCAAAATAGGTATGGGCAAGAGGCGAGGGTTAAGAATTATGGCAGTCCCTCTACACCTCATTCCCAGTAGGGGGTGTAGTGCCGCCAGCGCACCTCATGCGGTGCACTGTAGGCATTACTTATGGTTCTTTGCAGCGCGCCTTCGGCCCCTAGCTGCAACCCCTTTCGTTCCTTTTACTGTACCTCCTTTCATATTCTGCGAGGTTTCCCTCCTGTTACACTTTTCAGACCTTTTACTGCCAATTTCCGTTTCAGCGCTGAATGACCTTTGGCCTAAATTTTATATTCAATTCAATTCAATTCTAATTGAAATAATGGTTAGAAAAGTATATGAGGTTCCTTTTAAATGGACGGAGGGAGATGCTTAGAACAGGTAATAAAGGGAAATGGGATCAGTTAGTTCACAGCTGCCCGAGGACATGGACTGTTAGTCTCCCTCAAAGTGGTTTCTTTGAAAGACTCATCTATAAGATCTGGCTTTCATAACCCTTTTTATAAGTTATTGAGCTTTGCCTTCTTAATAAGACTTCAACTTAGACACTTTTTTGAACTGAAGATATTTCTACGTATAATCTATGATAGGTTTCATTCTAAAGCGACACTGGCATTATTTACGTGATTAGAAAATTGCGCAATTCTGATGGAATGGAATGCAATATAAAATTCAGGCTAAAGGTCAGGCACTGGGATCTATGAGGTCATTCAGCGCTGGAAGCGGAATTGAGACTTAAAAGGTTTTAAAAGGTGCAACAGGAGGAAAACATCACAGTTCAACCATGAAACAATTGTTACGTGAGGGTGGAAAGTAAGATGATAAAAAGAGAATATGAACGGAGGTACAGTAAAATGAATGATAGGGGTTGCAGCTAGCGGCCGAAGGGACGCTGCTAAGGACCTTAGGCACTAAACGATATTTGACTTTTAACTGCGGTTTTTGGAGTCCGCTTCGTCAAGGGTCATAGGACATTCGTTGCACCATTTCCCGTCTAGGTAAATGTTAATCCAAAAATAGGTCGCGATGAACTGGTTATTGTAAGGCCGCAAGTATTGCCTCCAATGTTTCTGGGAAAAACAGTTTTACTTGGATTTGTAAATTCTTAATATGGGAACCGGTTTATTATTAGACAATATATATGACTTGAAGTTTCTTCAAGCTCACTTACGTACGTCAAAAAAAATCCTACTTCGCGTCACTATATAGGTTATGTCTAAATGGATACTGTACAGCTTATAAGGGTATCAACCCTTAGAGATGGAAGATCTGTATTTAAAAAATAAAAAAAAATTCGGCTTTGAAAAAGGGGCCAAATGCAGATACCAAAGTTAAAAAAAAAAGAACACATAAATAATTACAGCTAAAGCTTACAAGATTAACAGAAAAGGGAATTTAATTTTCTACTATGAAAAAAACACATAAATAATTACAGCTAAAGCTTACAAGAACCACAGAAAAAGGAGTTTAATTTTCTACTATCAATAGCTGACAAAATCACTGGAAAGCAAGATGCCACTAAGTTCTAAGTTCATGCATATTATGCACAAGACAAGGCGAGAGTTATAATTCCACAATTTTCCAATGTTTCTTCAGAGGTCATCAATAATTGTCCCTTGTTCCTTGTGGTTTCGTCATACGTGACTGAATGAGACGTTAAGCCAAAGAATTTACGTAGATTACCCACAGTCCCTTACCGACCATCTCATAAAAGAGCAAATATATTATAAGGTATTATAAACTACAGTTCTTAGATCTTAGAACCAGCATGGGAGTCCGAAGGTATGGAGCACTTTAGTCCATCAAAGCCTATCCCTGAAGTTGAAAAAGGTAATTCAATGGAAACTTAGGTCTACTGAGTGACAATAATGACTGCTCTTACACCCAAATTATCTAGACCCACCACCTAACACGAGGGAAGATTGTATGATTTAGGAAAAGATAAAAGCGAGCAAAGAGGGAAAACCTAACATTTAAAGGTTATCACAAGTATTTGTGCGAATTGAGTAGTCAATGTAACTTTACCATCATAATGGTTATCAGAACAATGACAGAAACGGCCATATTGAAAGGAGAAGGATCTCTGGTAAAGGTGATACTGGCCTTTTGACTCAGAACCATAAACATAAGTGAGAGAAGGAAAGGAAGCAACCTTTATTTTAATATTCAGCACAGGTACAATAATACTACCAACAAATTTACAATTCTCAGATGAAACCACGAATTCCGTGGAGGAATTTAGTTACCAGAAGCAACTTAAAATGTTGAAGAATTAAATGCTATGAAATCTTCATTATGTCCTGCGGGAGCAATCTTCCAGCGAATGACTTATACGACATAAATCATCTATTGTCAAATTCGCTGTAGAACTCAGAATTCCAATGGAGGTACAAAAATTTGACATTTTTTCTATAAGCTGACCTGCGGAAATTTAACAGAAAATTCCGTTTAAATTATTTCCTCTTTGTGTACTCTATGACCAAGAAGTGATGAGTTGTTGTTTCTACACTGCGAGGAAAAATATTTAGTCATAGAGTGAAATAAAAGATTGGAGGAAATAAAATTTAGCGAAATTTTCAGTCAAGTTTCCGCATGCTCCACATACAGAAAAAGTGTCACATTATGCCAAACTTCAAACCCCTGTCCCTTAAGCAAGGGGTAAAACTGGCTTATGTTTGTTAAACATCGGCATCAAGTCTGAAGGTCGAACATCGTCATACACCAAACATCTGCTAACAGTCACTTTTTTTTTTTTTGTCTTCTCTTTGTATTCCTTTTCCTTATCCTTGTATTTTATTTTTTCCTCTTTCATTTGTCAAGGGGATTTTTCCCAATGCACCTGGCTATTCAGTCGTAGGGTGGGGGTGGGGGTGGGGGGCAATTACACGAAGGCATTCCACGCGGCAATATCACATCTGCTCCATTCTTCCTCCATTATTGCTTGTCATGGTGTCTTAAATTCCACGGTGACAGTCGAAATCATTATTTATCCATCCGGATGTCCAGCCTTTACTGCTGCGATGTGTGATCCTTGTACTGTATAGTGAGATATGTGATTATTAATAATAGTCAGTGATATCACCCTTTCTCTTCTTCAGAATTTTAATGGAACTGCAAATTACAGTTTAATTTTGTTTTTCAGGTGGGCAATCCAGTTAGACAAGAAGTCGATTAACCCTTTCAAGACCAGACCTATGAAAATTAAAAAGGAAGAAGGACCGGGCTTAACCACAAATGAAGCGATAGCCCTCTTCTTATGGAAAGAAAGTCTGTAAGAGCCAGTAAAAGCAGAAGCAGGAAGGGAATTCCAAAGCTTGGCAGTAGAGGGAAAGAAGCAATTACTGAATCGAGCAATCGTTTCGACGATGATCAATTTTCCAAAATACGGAGATGACGTGACAATTACAAAGCTTCTGCCTGTCAGGTCGAGGAACTCTTCCCTGGAGCGCAATGGAGCTGTGACTGAAATATTACCTGCAAAAAGAAACAAGTAAAATATGCGCAAAAGTTTCCTCGGCGCAATCGAGTTTTCTGTACAGCGTATAATCAAGGCCACCGAGAATAGATCTATCTCTCTGTGATCTCGGTATAATGCTGTATGAGCCGCGACCCATGATACTTTAACCACCGGCCGGTGGTGGTCTGTCATATATCGTTGCCAGACGCATGATTATGGCTAACTTTAAACTTAAATAAAATAAAAACCACTGATACTGGAGAGCTGCAATTTGGGATGCTTGATGATTGGAGGGTGGATGATCAACATACCAATTTGCAGCCCTCTAGTCTCAGTAGTTTTTAAGATTTGAGGGCGGACAGAAGAAGTGTGGATGGACAGAAAAAGCCGGCACAATAGTTTTCTTTTACAGAAATCTAAAAAGAGAAGTCATGTTGCAGCGCAGACGAAAAGGACCATTACTAATACATTTGTACTTTAACTGCTGAATTGTGTCCAGAATTGTGTCGAATACCTCCGCAATACTAGCTGATTCATAGACCTACACAGAAGGCTCATCAGTGGCACACCCAACACACATTGCATAATCAACTAAACCTCTACCTTGCTTGCAGTCTCTCACTTCCTAGGTGTTACCACTTTTAACTTCCAGTTTCTTCCTCAGACGTCCTCTCCTCCATCCTTACCAAACTTTCAAACTCTATAGCAATCAATCAGTCTGTCTAGTTACTCTCTCTTATCTTTCTTATTTTAGTCGCAGAGATAACCTATTCCAAAGGATGATTTCAGGATGACTTCCTTTTACAGAACCCCTTTATGTAAGTTTTATTTCATGGTGTACCATTCTTATCAACAACACATCCCCTGTTGCAAAGAGGCTGCCTCACGTGTGATCTTGGCAGGTGATTCTAATACATCACACGTCTTTCAGGGAGGAGTGGCAAAGTTTGCATAAACCAGGTCTGATGGTATCTTGGGCAGCTAATCTACTCAGTTCACCTGGATGATTGATTACTTCATTGGGCCTCAACGGTCAGTGAAGATAATTCAAAGGTGATAACGATGAGACGTGAAGGAACACAGGGTACAACGAACATATAATCCCTCAAGGCTACAGTTTGTTTTCACTGACAATCATCATATGACCCCTGATTTAATATGCACTTCTGGGTGAGGCCTCTGTGCTTGACCTAAGGTCGCTGGATGATGAAGGACAAAATGCAGTCTTTAGGACACCCAAGGGCGTGGCCGGACGGAGACAGAGAACTATCAAATACAGGTGGAGGCTATTTTCCAAGCCTAAGCTAATTCTATACGTCTTCATTTTGGTTTCACACCTGGAATATGTCTGAAATAAGAACCAGCACTAGATTCCGTATAGAGACTTCTTAATTAATTAGGAAGAGTGGAGACGGTTGTTAGTGTTGACTAATATTGGAAGACGAAGAGGTTTGGGAACAATTTACCTTTAATGAGAATGGAAAACAAGACCTGATGGAATGTGTGTTTTGCCAGCATGGAAAATCTGGCTTAAGAGTGCCATTTACCTGTTTCCAAACAGATGTTAAGATAATCTATGCAGTTATTATTAAAGATTAGAAATTGTAATAATACATATGAATTCCTGACAAGTATGAATAATACAGCATAGCAAAAGCAAAAGTATTATTCTCTCTCTCTCTCTTTCTCTCTCTCTCTCTCTCTCTCTCTCTTTCTCTCTGTATACATATTACATATATATATATAAATATATATATATATATATATATATATATATATATATATATATATATATATATATATATATATATATATATATATACAAAGAGAATATACTCATACACAGCACAAACATAACAGACACCTGCAAAACCCCACCAAAGAAAAAGATAAAAATATAAAAAGGCAAAGGAAGGCCACGGAAACCTATTCTAACCTCATGAGTAATCAGTGAGCTATGTTAAACGTTTTTTCTTTTTTGTGTCCAAGCCCCAAGTTCAGCTACCTGAGGAGAAGAAGAAAATCTTCGGAACTTACCCTGTACCAAAAGAATGTAAAAGGAATCGAAGGTCTTTCTCTCCCCCACCCCACCCCACCAAAATAACGGAAAAAAACAGCCGACTTTTAGAGAGAGAGAGAGAGAGAGAGAGAGAGAGAGAGAGAGAGAGGAGAGGATGTTATGTAATGGAGAAGGAGATCTTTTTGCATCGCCGTTAGCATCCTTTCATGTCAATATTCGTCAATGTAAAGTAAGAGAGAGAGAGAGAGAGAGAGAGAGAGAGAGAGAGAGAGAGAGAAATGTTATGTAATGGAGAAGGAGATCTTTTGCATCGCCGTTAGCATCCTTTCATGTCAATATTCGTCAATGTAAAGTAAGAGAGAGAGAGAAGAGAGAGAGAGATAAAATAAAAAGAGAGAGAGAGAGAGAGAGAGAGAGGATGTTATGTAATGGAGAAAGATCTTTTTGCATTCATAACCTCAATATTCGTCAATGTAAAGTAATCAGAGAGAGAGAGAGAGAGAGACGATTTTTAATGGAGAAGGAGATCTTTTTGCATCCGTTAGCATCCTTTCATGTCAAGTTCAGCTCAATGTAAAGTAAGAGAGAGAAGAGAGAGAGAGAGAGAGAGAGAGAGAGAGGATGTTATGTAATGGAGAAGGAGATCTTTTTGCATCGCCGTTAGCATCCTTTCATGTCAATATTCGTCAATGTAAAGTAAGAGAGAGAGAAAAGAGAGAGATGTTATGTAAAGGAGATCTTTTGCATCGCCGTTAGCATCCTTTCATGTCAATATTCGTCAATGTAAAAGAGAGAGAGAGAGAGAGAGAGAGAGAGAGAGACCAAAATAATGTTATGTAAAAAACAGCCGTTAGCATCCTTTCATGTCAATAGAGTCAAGAGAGAGAGAGAGAGAGAGAGAGAGAGAGAGAGAGAGAGAGAGAGAGAGAGAGAGGATGTTATGTAATGGAGAAGGAGAGCTTTCTGCATCGCCGTTAGCATCCTTTCATGTCAATAGGCCTATTCGTCAATGTAAAGTAACAAGACGAGAGAGAGAGAGAGAGAGAGAGAGAGAGAGAGAGAGAGAGAGAGAGAGAGAGAGGATGTTATGTAATGGAGAAGGAGATCTTTCTGTCTCGCCGTTAGCATCCTTTCATGTCAATATTCGTCAGTGTAAAGTAAGAGAGAGAGAGAGAGAGAGAGAGAGAGAGAGAGAGAGAGAGAGAGAGAGAGAGAGAGAGAGAGGGTGTTATGTAATAGAGAAGGAGATCTTTCTGCATCGACGTTAGCATCCTTTCATGTCAATATTCGTCAATGTAAAGTAAGAGAGAGAGAGAGAGAGAGAGAGAGAGAGAGAGAGAGAGAGAGAGAGAGAGAGAAAGGATGTTATGTAATGGAGAAGGAGATCTTTCTGCATCGCCGTTAGCATCCATTCATGTCAATATTCGTCAATGTAAAGTAAGAAGACGAGAGAGAGAGAGAGAGAGAGAGAGAGAGAGAGAGAGAGAGAGAGAGAGAGGATGTTATGTAATGAAGTAGGAAACCGTCCTGTTTCGGCAATAGCATCCTTTCGTGTCAATATTCGTCAGTGTAAATTGTTACAGTGTTATGACTAGCAGAAACGCGATGCTTAATCCAATAGGATCTCCGACGCCTCAAACCAGCAAGTTTCGCCCAAAGGACCACGTGTTTCCTGGAGGAAATGTCTGAGGGCGTTGGTTGCTTGCTCAACCCGGCGGGGAAAAAACAAAGACGCCGTGTAGGCGCAGCTGAAGTCTGCTTCATTCTTGCGGAGGATTATACTGAAGCTTATTTACAGTGTTTATTTATCCTAGGTTTAACTACTGGTGTCTGGTCTTGCAGATTTCAAGTGGTGAGTATTTGCAAAAGATGTAAGGGACATATAAAACAATAATGATAAAACCTAGATAATCGTATAAAGTACAGGTTTGTACAGAGAGTAGCATGGGAGATAAACACAAAAGAAAACTGAGTTTATATATATATATATATATATATATATATATATATATATATATATATATATATATATATATATATATATATATATATATATATATGTGTGTGTGTGTGTGTGTGTGTGTGTGTGTGTGTGTGTATGTATGTATGTATGTAAGTAAATATATATATATATATATATATATATATATATATATATATATATATATATATATATATATATATATAATGTTTGTTTTTTATATATCTATAAAATTTTTAGTTAGGAGACTAGCTTCAACTCGAACCCTATATCCATATGATCGTGCTTATTTTTTTGACCAAACTTCTTAGGGACACGGAATCACCTGCCAAGAAAAACAATACATATTAAATATTCATAATTCAACGCACCATTTACAATGACTCAGCTGTGCAAAGTCCATCAAAAAATGGCCTTGAATCACACTTTCATTCTATTTTTTAACGTTACATTTTCGTGTTTTTCCTTTCAAACTGTCAATGCTTTTTTCTTTGTCCCTTCAATCTCCACAAAACCCTCAGCTGTCTTGTGTTTAAAGACAAAGGAAAATTGCATTTCAGATGCCTATGGACTTTGCAAGTTTTTAATTTAAATCTTTTTTACTCACCCTGATTAATATCAGTCCTTATTCTCTGTTTAAGAAACAGAGAAATTTAAATCCTTTTAGTTGCTCTTATTATCATTATATTGAGTTTTTAAGGCTATTCTCAAGCCACAACTTGAAGATGTATTTCCTATCAAGTTTCGTTCGAACCATAATCGTTGATACCCTAAAGCCACAAACTGGCTGTGACAATCACGCCTGATTATCCAGTTTCAGAAAACGCCGGGAATGTTGTACTATTGATCCTAATATTTCCCAATACCTTTGACATGTTTTGGCATAATGCCCTGTAAGTCGAATTCCTAATTCACTGCGTATTCTCACTCTCTCAGCAACAAGTTGTTTTCAGCTTGTCAAATAATTCTCTGTGTTGTAGTCGAGTCTGTGACATCCACAAGACCAGGAGAATTACTCTTTCTTCTGTTTTCATTATACCTTTACTTTACCTCATGATCTTTTCTTTTACTATCCGCTAAAATGAAGATGATTTTTTCCTTCCAGTACTCAAACCATTTACGACATTTGTTTATTTTCTTTGCTAATTTTATGATAGCCACAATTACAAGTTTGTTCGTAATTTGTATGGTTTCTCGTCTCGATGTCATAATGCCTGTATGTTTCCCTGAAGCACACACACACACACACACAAGCACACAAATGAAATTGATCAGATCTTGCATAAAATATGTCATCACAGTAAACGTCTCAGTCCTTCATGACGGTTCAGGTTCCAATTCTAATACATTGGATAATTTCCATAAAATCCTTCTTGCTCCCCAGAAATTGCTTTTGGCAAGGTATTATGACAAGCTGTTATCACCCCCTTTATCTACAGACATCATAACTTTCAAATCCCACTGCCTCATGATCTCATATTCATGTGGTTGTGCAGTGGACAATTTCCCAGCCTCACTTCTTAAACTTACCTATGGAGCTCAGACTAACTTAATTTGATCGGAATCTATCCATAAGGATATTGAGAGAGCCTCGGACGTAGGAAGAATGATTTTTAAATGTTTACGGAGTTTACTCTCTTTTGACTTCCCCATTATGTCCAATACTTTAGAAATTTCATATGTCGTCACCAACGTTATCTTAGGTTGATTCGTGGTGAAGTAGTGGATGAAACCTCGTCAGCATCTCGACAACTCCCTGAACACTTTTTTGCTTTGCGGTATTTATCTCGATTTTCTAAGCATCCTCTTTTTCTGGTACCTGTTCCAGACTGTCTAGCTCAGTGGTTCTCAACCTTATTTGGCCCATGCACCCTTTCACCATATGTCAGAATGTCATTCCCCCTTTCCAAAATTGTCTGCCTCACAAGGTACATTCCAAGTAATATGCAAATACTAAAATTCCTTGGTCACAGTCCCCCCGCCCCCCGCGAAGCTCTGAAATTCGCTCCTGGTTGAGAACCACTGGTCTAACCTATAGTTTCTTTAGTGCCAAATCTAAAAATTATACGCTTACCAAACATCCTCCATTTCTCTATGGAACCAAGGGATATCAAATTACCAAGCGCTATCTTGTCACCCGTACCATATCTTCACCGCTTCTTCATACAGTAATTACTTTCATCATTTCAACCCTTCTTACTCGTATAATGCACGAAGTTATTTCAAGGAACTTTTTTTCTTCTCTCGTTTACTTTCGATATCCACATTCCACTTTCCAAACCGAGAATTAGTTAAGTAGCCTTTCCACATATCCCAGGTTCTGCTTTTACCAAAACTCCTCTTTCTGTTATACCTTCCAAATTTCCCACCTTTCTTCCTCTTACCATCATTACCCTCTTCACTCTTGCTAGCAATAATTTTCAACTTTCACATTATAAAAACAATTTCAAGTTTTATGAACGGTCTGTGCAGCTTCTGCTCACAATCGCCTACTAAAATTAATTCTGGAACTTCTTACACGACTCCTTTGTTACGCTCTGTGTTATTTATACCCATTCGACTCTTCCCACCTGAATCCTTCTGTTATCTGTCTTATTTGTTTATTCAAAATTCTCTTACTAGCTCTGAATTGTGCTTGATAATTCTCCACAAGACTTTCATTACTTGCTTTTTGCTCACCAGGGTATACACCGGTCTTGTCCTGATCAAGCTCTGACTAACTCTGGTCTGAGCTGGAACCTGGAGTTTCTCTGACTCACCATGCCGTTAGTAATAAGGAGAGAGAGAGAGAGAGAGAGAGAGAGAGAGAGAGAGAGAGAGAGAGAGAGAGAGAGTGTGCTTTTTTACTGGGAAGATATTAAGAGTCTTTAAGGCATTCTGGTGCTAATAATAATTACATTTTTTAAAGTTTTGTAACGATTTTCATTAATTTTCGAAAAGGCTACCTTCTCTTAATACATTTTTGAGACAAGAGTCCTCCATCCAGACGCAGAATTTTAAACAGGCCCTTCCTGAAGAAAGTAGTGACCTCTTAGGAATCTCGCCAGTCACTAATTCTCTTTGGGAAAGGAAGCAGTGAAAACCCGAGCTGTTGCTTCCACAGGTCGCTCGCAACTTTTTGTCCCAGGATCCAGGATCCGTCTAAACTCTAAACACACCCCGGTGGGGTTATCCCCAGCAGTTCCAACTGGACCAAGCTGGACGCTTGAGTGAAAATATGAAATGTCATGATGCTATGCCGGAAAAAAAGGAGGAATGAGAGAGAGAGAGAGAGAGAGAGAGAGAGAGAGAGAGAGAGAGAGAGAGAGAGGAGGGTCATATTTACACGACTACTGGACTCAACAGGACTTGACCCGTCCTGGACGAGAATATTTCGAAGGCAAAAGAAAATTTTAATTGGCTCAAACTGTGAGAAATTTTATGTCTCGACCGGAGTAACTTCTTTTTCACCCCCTGCTCTGCACTCTGAACGGCCACACACACACACACAAACACACACACACCCTCACACACGCACTCACATACACACACATTGAGAGAGAGAGAGAGAGAGAGAGAGAGGATTTTATGATCCTTGGCTAAACCTGTTCTGCTTGACATGAATGGCCGTTTCTAATTGGTCCAAAATTACACTCTCTAATCCAGTTTTCGGAAAGGGAGCGGCGTCTCCCGCCTCCGCCCCTACAGTACAACTCCTTTCTTCTACTTTCCTTTTCTTTTCTCTCACTTCCCCAACTTGATGTCTTTTTCTCTCATAATGATGGAATTCTGGTGCAGAGTGCAATGAACTGATGTCGGAAATGCCATATTACAAGGAACATGCAAAACGCAAATGCAAAATACAAACGTAAGGTTTTTTCGAAAAAGTCTCTCTGTCTCTCTCTCTCTCTCTCACTCTCTCTCTCTCTCTCTCTCTCTCTCTCTCTCTCTCTCTCTCTCTTCTCTCTTTCTGTTTTTGTCTGTCTGCCTGTCAGTCTCCTCATTTCTCTCTTTACCTCTTTTACGACGTGCAAAACTCATGTCAATGTCTTGTTTTTTTCGAGAAATTCCTAATAACATTCAGTCCAAGAGAGAATTCCTTCACGGCCACATTACATCGCATTGCAAGAAACTGTCTCAGAGAGTTTTGTCATTAGATAAGAACAATTTACCAATCGTTTGATTGCAGCACTCTGCTCTCGTCGCTAAATTCGTCAAAAGGACATCATTTGCCTTTTTTAAAAGCTTTTTTGATGTGTTCTTAATTCCGTTTCAGAGTAAAATGTTTTTTTTTTTTTGGCTGTATTTGTCAAGGAGTTGAAGCTAGATATTTCTGTAATTAACATTTACTACAACAAATGAAAACATCAACAACAACTACAACAAAAACAAGAACAACAATAACAAAAACAAAAACAACAACAACAACAACAACAACAACAACAACAACAACAATAATAATAATAATAATAATAATAATAATAATAATAATAATAATAATAATAATAATAATAATAGATTCCCTAAATAATCTGAGTAATAAAAATCCACAATTATATTAATATTTTTACTATATAATTTTGGATTTTTATTACTCAAATAATAATAATAATAATAATAATAATAATAATAATAATAATAATAATAATAATAATAATAATAATAATAATAATTTTAGAAGTCCCTAATAAATACAAGCAAAATAATTTCTTAATTCAGTCACCTATGCATTGAATAATAATAATAATAATAATAATAATAATAATAATAATAATAATAATAATAATAATAATTTTAGAAGTCCCTAATTAATACAAACAAAATAATTTCTTAATTCAGTCACCTATGCATTGATTATTTTAAATAGAGAGTGGTAAAATTTTGCATAACAGCTTCGGTTGCAATTAAAAAGTAAATAAATTAATATACTGCATCTACTACAAGAGATCACTCAGTTATTTCTAACACAGCCCAGCTGTATGATTAACAGATATTGAGGCTGTTGCAACAACAGAGTAACAGAAGATGCTATAGGCAGTCAAAACTAAGGTATTCGGTAATAAAATCTAAGTCTTCCTTCTCCCTTGACTCGCCCCAACCCCCAGGCAGAATTTTGTCAGTCACCAGCTTTTCCAAGGAATTTTTGGGAATGACAGACAGACAGACAGACAGACAGACAGACGAACAGACAGACAGACGAACAGACAGACAGACAGACAGACAGACAGATATTCGTTGAAGTAAAACGCATAACTTTCGTTCTCATTTGATGATGAAGGCAAGAGTGAGAACAGAAAGTTCACGAGGACACGTTCTGATTTCTTGGTTAGTTTATCACTTAAAGATAGATCAGAAAAGAATTGAGTATCATTTGATAATGCTTTGGTTAAAGGTTGTTGCTAAATGAATGCAAATAACCTTTTCTGTGATCTAGCCATTTTCTATATTTTTTGCCTGTTTCGTCGACAACAGGGATATTAAGTTGCTGATAACAGCGGATCTCATTTAATATACTTTTAGATGGTTAAACAATAACACAACATCACTCAAAGTACAAGGAACCTTTTTGATCTATCAGTTTCTGACCTCTTTTATTTATGTTTCGTCGACAATAAAAATATCAGGTAACTGACAACTGCGGATCTGTTACCATACTTTCAGATAGTTTTAAAAGTAAGCGAGCACACTCAAACACACACACGCACACGCACACACACGCACACTCAGAACTGTCTGGCACGTCTTTCCAGAGGGAATAAACCACGAGTAACACAAAGATATCCCCAGATTTACAACTTGGGATTTAAAGGGACATTTAAGCTCCCATGAAAATGGCGGAAACACCGCTTGACACCTTGACCATAAAATGTAACGTGTTGCTGGAAAGGGAGGTTAGTTTGAAAGGAAAGGTGAAATAAAATACCTGGGTGAATGGATGGCAAGACATACGTCTAGACCACGGGAGGCGGGTGACGGCGAGGGGGGGGGGCGAGGAATGGGAGTTATTGACCAGTAACGATATAGGGGTGAGTAGATTCTATGGAGGCGAGAATGACTTAATTAAATCTTGAGCTTAAGGAAGCATCCATAAGGAGTCAACTTCAGAAATATGTTTTCATTTCAAGTGTCTAGTTAAATAGGTGAAAATTGATGAGAGGTTACCTGGCGCCCCGTAGGAGGGTTAATAAGAGTTTAAAGGTAACTTGACATTATCTATATAAATTACACTGATCCATTTTACCTTTCTGTTAAATATTTCACGAAGAGGTTGTCTACAACTGACATAGGTCGAAAAAAATATTAAGAATTAAAAGCTAAATATCCTAGACTTTATGGGAGCAGCTTTCACTAGAATAAAATTGCAGTCAAAGAATTTATGTTATCCATTTCCCTGTCATATTTCAGATTTAATGTTCGTCATAAGGTTATATAGTTTCGTCAACAACGCATTAAAAGCTTCCAAGATCGGATTCGAAAATACCAACATGCCTTCGAAATATCTCACCCAAACCATATCTTGAGGTTTCAGGAAGGTTTCAGTGACCATTACTGCTGTGGTGTCTGTCTACAGAATGAATGAATAAATCCTCGCAATACTACTTAAGCAGTATTTTATCCTTAAAAACGAAACGTTGATCTTTCTTCCAGACAGATTTCAGTTCTGTTTTTTCTCAGCCGTGAATGAATTGAAATAAAAATTCATCTGTGTGTGCATATGCTTGTTTCAATAAATATAAAATAGCGTAACTGTTACTCATGCTTTACAAGAGGTACCTCCTGTCTGTCCGTATTTTATAGTTTTTATTTATCTTTAGTGTTTTTTGTTTTCAGTTATTTTAATATGTTTTCATTTTCTCTTTGTAGCTACTTTGATTTATTTTTTAAAATTTTTCTGTCTGTCTGTCTGTCTCTCTGTCGTCTGCTTGTCTTCTCTACACTTCTCTCCCTTTCGCAAAAGCCACCTTGATTTATCAATAGTGATTACGGCATAAGAATAAAAAAAAAAGGAAAGAAACTCAAGAGAAAGAATGCAAGGAGAACTTGCAGACCCAGAAACGGTTTGCTTCCATAAACGTAAACAGACGACTTTATAAGGAAAGTTAGGCCCAAAATGACCGATAAAAAACTTAAATGAGAGGGATACAAAGAAAGGGTGAACGGTGAGTCCATGGAGCGGAAGGCTCCACCACCCAATTACTCCATCTCGAAGACGACAACCGGAGAGGCTCCACTTTTAAAGGGAGTGGAAGACCCCTTTTATGGTCAGCCATGAAAATTTTTACTTTAGGTCTCGTAAACGGCTTACCTCAGGACAGTTCATTTACAGAAACAACAGAAAATCAGTAAGATTTGCTGGGCTTCTTTTTGAGTGATGTTGATAATGAAACTGAATTTGTGAATAATCTGTATTTTGCGAAAACATCCTTAGGTATAAAAAGCGATGTTCGTCCATAGCCCGCGGATAATCTACAGGAAATATATTCCACGTTTAGATTGACCGTCGTCCAGCCCGAGTACCCCTCCTCAACTGTTGCTTTTATACAAATATGCAGAATGACGATAATGGGGTCTGTAAATGTGTAGAATGAAGGTTAATTGGTCTGAGGATGGAGAGGGTACTTAACGTTCTTAGGGTCGGGACTTACCGTCTTAATCCTCCCTTATATACAAGACCTGTTACACCACAGAAGCAAACCTTGGATACCCAAAGATAAGATTAAGAGAAAAGTTATTGTCATTCCTTGTATAGAAGTGCCCAGAAAGAAAGCTGTCATTCTGGGACGAATGGAAAGTCAGAAGACGATATTGATACAGCAGAGAGAAAGAGCGAGAGAGAGTATTAGAAAGTTTAAAAGGCTTTGGCGCTTACTTTCTAAATGACATGATTTAGAATACGGCTTGTTTATAAATAGAAGATTCTTCACTTGCCATATCCATAATCTTACAAAGGTGAAAGTCTGAAATACTAAATTATACCCCCTTGCCATTTAATGTTACATATTTCCTTGCATGTCCCATAGCTCTTAATGTGCAAGGGTCGAAGGAATAATTACAATGCTCTTTTCGAAGGTGGAAATTAGTTTTGGGCGCTACGTTATTGGCCGGCGAAAGTGGCCTAAGACCTGATCCATATATCATAATGCGCTGATAACATTAATAACCGCAATTGTAGCGCAACCACCGCTAATATAGCGCCCACTTTAAATGGCACGCCCGTTGCTATTTTTTGGATGTGACGCTCATTTGCTGATATTTACAATTTCGATTGTGGGATGGTTTTAAGAAACTTAAATACTTCTGGAGGACCTAATTTTTCCCAGAAACATTAATTGTTTTCAAGTGTTACAATTACAATTACGACTGTGGGATGGTTTTGAGAAACTGAAATACTTTAGGAGGATCTAATTTTTCCAAGAAATATTAATCATTTTCAAGCGTTATAATTACAGTTACGACTGTGGGAAGATTTTGAGAAACTGAAATACTTTCGGGGGACCCAATTTTCCTCAAAAATATTAATAATTTTAAAACATATTCAGAATGTATCTTAATTCTGACCACTGGGAAACATCTTAGCATAGTTTTAAGGAGAGTATAAATATGCGATGTCTTTCCCCTAGTAAAATTACTACGATAAATGATGTAGTAACGAATGTATTATCATTATTATTATTATTATTATTCGACAACCAATACGCATTAAGGAAGCAATTAAGCACTTGAAATGGTCTTTCAAGTTCATTACGTTATATCCAGGACAGCCGTGACAATTGAAAACTATTGAGATAGCTTCGTCTGTTCGTCTGCACTTTTTCTGTCCACCCTCAGTTCTTAAAACCTACTGAGGCTAGAGGGCTGCAAATTGGTATGTTGATCATCCACCCTCCAATCATTAAACATACCAAATTGCAGCCCTCTAGCCTCAGTAGTTTTCATTTTGTTTAAGGTTAAAGTTGACAATTATCTTGCGTCTGGCAACGCTATAGGACAGGCCACAACCGGGCCGTGGCTGAAAGTTTTATGGGCCGCGGCTCATGTAGCATTACACGCTGTACAGAAAACTCGATTGCGCCGAAGATTCTGATAAGAATCTAGACCTGTTCCATTAAATTTTAGTGCCACCGTTAACAAGATTAACAAGGTTCTTATGCTCAAACCCAGTCACTTGGAAGTTAGAGGCTGTGTAGTTGATCTATATCACAGGTTTGCAGGTGATCAGCAGCAGATAGCGGTTCGTGTTGTTTTTAGAGCCAAGACTTATCTCGAATGTTGTTGCACTGGGCAGTATCTTCGATTTTATTTGTTTTTAAGTGTTTATAGGGTCATTATTGCTGCGATTTTATTTGTTTTTGTATCTGCAATTTTATTCGTTTTTAAGTGTTTAAAGTGTCATTATTGCTGCCACTGAAAATAGGATGGTACAGTATTAGTCAGATGACTTACTTTCACTGGTGTCTCACTGGGCAGCATTTGGGGATTTGGAGGTTTTTAACGTCTTTATTAGCGAAATGATTCCCAGCCTTGAAAATAAAGTGGTTCATTATCCTCTTCCCTAAATAAGAAAGAAATTACTATGCAGCTTGAACAGAGATCTGGAATTAACAAGTAAGAACTTCCGCGCAATCGAGTTTTCTATACAGCGTATAATGCTGTATGAGCCGCGGGCCGTAAAACTTTCAGCCGGGGTCCGGTGGTGGCCTGTCCCATAGCGTAGCCAGACGCAAGATCATGGTTAACTTTAAACTTTAATAAAATCAAAACTACTGAGGCTAGAGGGCTGCAGTTTGGTATGTTTAATGATTGGAGGGTGGACGATCAATATACCAATTTGCAGAATTCTAGCGTCGGTAGTTTTTAAGATCCGAGGGCGGACAGAAAAAGTGCGGACGGACCGACAAAGCTATCTATCTCAATAATTTTCTGCTACAGAAAACTAACTAGAAATGCATCCAGTTAGTGGGATTGGAGTCTGAACGCTACAAAATCATTTACATATATTGAGTATTTGACAATAATTGTGCCATGTTAATGTGGTGCTACTTATCAAAAGACTGTCAAGAGTAAATACATAAATAACTGAATCGAGAAAAAAATTTCATTATGCATGAAAACAAAAACAAAAAAAAAATTCCCATTATGCAAAAAAAAAAAAAAACAAAATTGTCATTATGCAAAAAAAATTCATTATGTGCAAAAAAAAATCATTATGCGCAAAAAAAACAAAATTTTCAATATGCACAAAAAACAAAACAAAAAAAATTTCATTATGCACAAAAAAAAAACAAAAGCATTTTCATTATGCACAAAAACAAAAAACAAAATTTTCAATATGCACATAAAAACAAAAAAAAAAATTTCATCAAAAACAAAAAAAAAAAAAAATTCATTATGCACAAGACAAAAAATAAAAAAATTGTCATTATGCACAAAAAAGACAAAATTTTTATCATGCACAGAAAGCAAAAAAAAAAAAACCAAAATTTTCATTATGCACAAAAAAAATTTTCATTATGCACAAAAACAAAAACAAAATTTTAATTATACACAAAAAAACCCCAAGAATTTTCATTAAGCACAAAAAATAAAAAACTAAATTTTCATTAACACAAAAATTCATTATGCACGAAAACAAAAAACAAAATTTTCATTATGCATACAAAAATTTCATTATGCACAAAGAAAAAATTTTCATTTTGCACAAAGAAAAAATTTTCATTATGCACAAGAAAAACAAAAAAATGAAAAAACAAAACTTTCATTTTGCACCTGAAAAACATTTCTGAAGAAGAGTGACCTCTAGCTATCATAGTTTCCAAAGTCATAAGAAAATACCAGAATCCTATATCTTAAATTGACCGATGGCCCTGTAAAATAGACCAAGGAACAAATCGCTGGAGAAAATATAAGAAGATAAATTGTTAACAGCAATCTAAAATTTTACGATTGAATCGAAAGCTGCGTCAGAGATTACTCACGACGTAAATAAAAACATATATATATATATATATATATATATATATATATATATATATATATATATATATATATATATATATATATATATATATATATATATATATATATATATATATATATATATATATATATATATATATATATATATATATATATATATATATATATATATATATATATATATATATATATATATATATATATATATATATATATATATATATATATATATATATATATATATATATATATATACATATATATATATATATACATATATATACATATATACATATATATATATATATATATATAGTAGTTATATAAATCTTCAGTCATCTTAGTGATAAGATAAATCCAGAGAAAGAAAAAGAAGACTGGTCAATGCAGTCAAGTTTCCATGACGGAATCGAAAGCTGCGTCGGAGATTACTCACTGCATAAATAAACGACATACAGTTATAAGAATTAATTCAGCAAAAGAAAAAGAAGACGGGTGAATGTAGTCAAGTTCCATTTTCCCGCGCATTCCTTCGCACTATGACCTCGGCGATGTTTTAATCAATGACCTTGGTTTTCCTAACAAAGAACCCCGCGACTCGAAACGAGAGAGCAGTGTCCTTCGAGCCCTGTTCACGTCCTGTCCACACTGGAGTCACTGGGCTATCACGCGGGACTCCAGCGGCAAATTATTAAGGATTTCGAGGCATCTGAGAAGGAGAGAGGGACTCTAGGGAGCGACTATAGAACGACTACGGTGGACACCGTGAAATGCGTCTTAACAGGCGCTCGTTGGCGGAGAAAGACCGACTAATTGATCCTTAAACGTACGGCCTCTCCTGTTTCACGTTTCAAACGGTACGGGGCGTTTCTATGGTACGCTCGTGGGGATTTTTTGTTTGTTTAGATGGGCGCATGAAACTTCTGGTGATTTATAAATATGAATATCTATATTTATCTGTATACTATATATATATATATATATATATATATATATATATATATATATATATATATATATATATATATATATATATATATATATATATATATATATATATATAATATTTATATACATACATATTACAAATATTATATATTTATATTACATATTATAAATATATATATATATTATATATATTATATATGTACATGCATCATATGCGTATGTATATATATATACACACATACATACATACATACATACATACATACATACATACATACATACATACATACATACACTGTTGGTGTGAGTATGTGTGTTTTGTGCAACAGCACCGATATAGGAATAGCTGGCACATCAAGGTTGATCCTTGTAATAAAAATGTATGCTGCATGGTAATATACCTCTCTTAAATGACAACATACACAGCTTTATAAAGAGGGGTAGGTATAATGGTTGAATTAGCACAGAAGGAGCGAGAAAACTGCACGTCTTGAATAAAGGTACCAACAACTGACCTAATTGGATAACTAGTATTTGAGATTTCGACAAAGTGTTTGCATGTGTGCGTTTGTGTGTGTGTGTGTGTGTGTGTGTGTTTGGAAATGCAAGGATTTCAACATTTATCAATATGTAGTAGCCATGAAAATGTGGAAAACAAATTTCATAAAATACCATTGAACGGATGGAAGTGAACGGACAGAACTACTTTGACGAAAATTTTAGAAATGACAGCAATGGGTTATCGAAGTTGAATCAAGAGGTTGAATTCACACCACAGAATAGAAAACCAAAATTCGTCGTAGAATTTTAAAAAAATTTTGCTGTAAACGCGCGTTCACACACACATATATGTATGTATTTATATGTACATTATTGTTATAAAATTATTATTAAGCATCTGAAGGATAACATCTTGATCTAAAAATTCCGGGCTACTGACCCGTAGTGCCCTTAAGAACATAGCAGGCCGGAATTTTTAGATCAAGAACTTGACAAGATACGTGAAATTGCTGGCAATTTGAGGTATTCAAACAGTTTTATTGAAAACACCTTTTGTAAAGCCAGAAAAACGTTTTACGGATTGACGAAAACTTAAAAGTTCAAGAACAAAAATCTTTCAGTGCTTCCCTTTTATACTTGTTTTAATAGCATCCCGAGACAAGTCAAGCCACTGGGTATTAATGTTGTGTTTAAAACTCTAAGAACTATTAGAAACTTGCTAATTAGAAATTCATCGGGAAATGGAACAGGATGCATTTATAAGATTCCGTGTAAACAATGTAATAAAACGTACGTAGGAAAAAGTAGGAAGACTCTGGCTCTTCGATTAAAACAACACAAATATAGTGTAAGAACTGGTAATGTGTGAAATGCATCATTTGTACCTATGAATAATAGTAACCATGGTATTAATTGGACGGAATCAAAGGAAATTATGTTTTGCAAAGATCTAGTGAAAAGAAATTTAATAGAATCCTGTATAATTAAAAAAGACTGTGACATTTGTTTATTTATATTTATTTCTTATTTATTTATTTATTTTCATTTATTTATTTATTTGTTTATTTTTATTTATTTATTTTTATTTGTTTTTTATTTTATTTACAATTTAATAAATATCAGCCTAAGTTTATATAAAGTTGATGAAACTTTAACGAATTGTATTTTAAAACAAGTAGACTATTAAGCATTACCCCTGTTCGACAATTATTATGGTTGTTTATCTTTTTAGCATTGTTTGTCTTGCCACGAAGTCTTGTTGTGACTATATTTGTTTCCTTGGCACTTGTACCTGAACCCTGATGAGGTGTGGAAATACACGAAAGCGCTTGGTTTAAATAATTTCTTTTCACTTTTCTTCTGGCTGCTGCATATATGATCATCACACGTCTCCAGTGATTTGTTGAATATATATATATATATATATATATATATATATATATATATATATATATATATATATATATATATACATACATATATATATATATAAATCATATATATAAATCATATATATATATATATATATATATATATATATATATATATATATATATATATATATATATATATATATATATATATAGAGAGAGAGAGAGAGAGAGAGAGAGAGAGAGAGAGAGAGAGAGAGAACACGTTGATGATTAATATTGTTGCAACAATTACCCTTTATTTTAGCTCTAGGCCAAGGTAGATACAATGCGGTACAAAAAACTGGTACAGAAGATGAAAAGTAACAACGGCAATCATAACAACAGTAATGATAATAATGATTCTAACATACAACTCATTATCCTGAAGTCTGACTCAAGGCGATTGCAAGAAAGATACGGGAAGTGTTATACAAGATATCCAAAATGAAACAAACACACAGCTGCTCCCAGTGACGAGTTCTTGACCTCTTGGTCACCGAAGCTACGCAAAAGGGAAGGCGGCGTTCTCAAAGGATTAGGCTTACCACCCTCACTGTCTTTTTTGTTGACGGGTAACTTGAAACCTTCCATCAGCTATGGCGTGCCCCCTGTATCTGAGGGATCAAGACCATTACAGAAACAGCCGAAAGGTAGTTTTCCTTCTCTCCTTAGACCGGACTGGCTGTCTCTAGATGATCTACCAATCACGAGAATGGTCGTTCACATCACTGGAGTTCGATAACACGGACTGCCCAGAAAGAAAAATATCAACTTAGAGATAAAAACACCTTGTTTTTTTTTTCCTTTTTATTTTTGATCGACGTCTGTCTCTTCACAGTTGTTTCACGGTTGAACGACTTCCCTTCGGTAGACTTTCAAGTCGAATTCAAGGGAGATGTTGCTAGATATTGCAAGACTCTCATAGTGAGGACGCCGAGAGGTTTCTGAAGCATACCATTGCATGTAGATTTTAGGCGTAAGAACTATTGCAAATGCTTCTGCGTACTCCAAACTGGTGAAAGATGGTGAATCTCTCTCTCTCTCTCTCTCTCTCTCTCTCTCTCTCTCTCTCTCTCTCTCTCTCTCTGTTCCCAACCTCGTTGTCTCTCTTAGGTGGACTAAGTTATAGCCCGAATCCTTATTTTTTCCATGCGGTCATTGATGGTGAAAGACTTTGTGGGCATTTCTCCACTCTGCAAAGATCAAGCTGAAAAGGGGAGCACAAGGAGGGGGGGAACGTGTCTACATCTTGAGATACTTTAGGCTTACCTGGAACTGAAGAAACTCAACACCTTTCATTCTTACAGTGGGAACTTTCTCAAAAAGGGGGAGAAAAGAGGGAGGAAAAGAAGAGGAAGAGGGAGAGTAAAGGATAAATAAGGCCAGAGCCTAAGTAGGGGAGGAAGTGGAGTGAAGAAGGGGGCCCCTTTAATGGTTGGTTCCTTAACCTTGATCACGAGGCGTTCAGTGTGCGGATCACAATCATTTTATCCATGGTATGGGTCTAAGGGAACGACTTCAAGTACGAGATTGGAAGAACTGGTTTTCCTCTCACTCTCGGTTTTTCACGTCAACGTAAGATTTTCCTTTGATTTATCTACCTAAATTTCACCAACAGGGTGTTCACATTGCCTTCCAGCTTACAAATGTATACAAAGAGATCCTCCTTAAAATTGCCATTTCGTTGAACCTTTTCCCCCACTCATTATCTGCACCGAATAACCAAACGGTTCCAATGCTAGGTCATCAGGCCAAACTTTCATAAATCAGTCAAATCAATCTTATCTAATATAAGAAGTTTAAGTATACAGAACTGATAAATCAAAATAAATAAAATAACTTGTACTTTCGGTACATAGGAGCGCTTCTATATCACTCAAGCGGAATCTGTTTATATCACGGGTCTAAACAACTCTAGTAGATAAGTGACATGGAAAATATCGCCCGTCTCAGTTTTTTAGCCTCAAAGCCACTCTGAGACCTGAAAAGACAGCTTACTCATCAGGAGACGGACCTAAGTGTATGACCAATTTCTAGCTGTTTCTAAAGCCCCAAGTCCGGTTCCAATGTTCTGAACTCTAAATTCTTTTGCCTACGATTTCATTCAGTCCAGGCTTCTTCCCCATCTTTCTCTGTCTTGTTTATCTGAGCCAGACGTAATATCTGATGATATATCTATTCCCTTCGTACGAGACATGCAATCTATTAATCAAGGGACCTCACGAATTCATGGTTCATCTCTCATCACTGGCGATATTCCACCTAATCTCTTTTGTGAGTCATCGTACCAGCTGGAAGTCACTTAACCACTCGCTGTTAAATATGTTTATATTATGTTATTTTAGGGTTAAATATGTTATTTTCGAGGTTAAATAACACATGAATTACTCTTCCATACTTGATAAAGTCGATAGGTTTTAAGGCGTATAGAAAAAGATACTGGGCCGTGCTTAATGGATGCAGCCTTCGACGTAGATTCAAATGACAATGTTGCATCTGGCATTCTAAACGTCGTTATTCTTATTACATGTTGTGGGGGATCACCGCTTCTTTCTCAGGCTCTCTCATACTCTGCGTCACCTCTCTGGGCAATGTAAAAAATAAATAAAGGAGAAGAATATCTAGAATCTTATACGAGCGAAACTTCTCAGGCTATTGAGTCATCGGCAAATGAACTGACTTTGTACGTCGTCTACATTAAGTTAGGGATTCCAAGTCTTTGAACAACTTTAAATAATATATGCAAACTTATTACGCGCACGGAGATACGCGTAGTAATTATAGGTATATATGCAAAACAGAAAACAGGACGTAGACAAAGATTACCATTTTTCCTTGTCCACAACTTCCTCACTCTTACTTGTTTTTGCACCGTCTCTTCTGGTCTTGCCTTTCCTACCCATACTATTTCACTGGTTGCTTTGGAGAGAGAGAGAGAGAGAGAGAGAGAGAGAGAGAGAGAGAGAGAGAGAGAGAGAGAGAGTTGCAGAAAGGTATGCCCAGCTTTTCACGGATTCTGCAAACCGTCAGAGATGGAAGCATCAAACGTCATTTTCAACAAACAATCTTCAATCATTCTCGGCACCTAATTTTTAGTGATTCTAAAGTCTTGATGTTATTGCTTTTCTTTGCAAAATTACAAGTTTTTCCTTTAATCAAGAGGGAGAGTTCCGTTATCATTTTCTAGATAAACAATGGCGATGCTTGTTATAATGGGCTAAAAACGATCAGGCCCCACACCCATCTGGTTACGCCTTTATATGAAAAAATCATGGTATTATTTACGCAATGTCTTGCAGACAAAGCACTGAAAAAACGATCACATTATCCGTACGACTAAAATATGCCTTAAATTCATTAAATTCCTTCATGAATGATAAGAAACATCAAATTTTACCTGTTATACACATCAGCTGAACGTTTGATACTTGACGCCAGTCTTTAGAATAAAAAAAAAAAAAAATTTGATCAAACAGCGATTGAAGAACCGAGTAATTTGTTATTAACAAATCTTAAGATATATAATTTTCATAACTGTGGCCTAAATTCTTCAAATATATATACACACACACATATATATATATATATAATGTATATATATATATATATATATATATATATATATATATATATATATATATATATATATATATATATATATATATATATATATATATTGATAAACACGTGTCGTCCTCATTTCGTGTGTGTAACATAAACAAAGACACGATTCCTGTACCTGTCTAGTTCACAGGCATCAGACATTGGCCAGAAATTCCCTCCACGCCAGAGGCCGAGGAGGAGGCTCTGGCTGCCGCTGCTAGCTAGCGGCAGCATCATCCGTCTAGGATGTATGGACGTCAGCCGGACTCCTCCTCCTCCTCCTCCCTCCTCCCCCGCCTGTAATTTTCCAAGGTTTCTTGCAACGTACCCACCCGGAATGCTACTAAGATCCAGTCGGCGTAATTTATGGGTCTGTTATGGTATGTTCAGGGTGCCCTTGGGGAGAGGTTTAAATAGAACTCAGGGGTCTAGGCCTAAACCTTGTTGCGATGCTGGAGTTTTATTGTAGATGTTCCTTCAAAGAGGAGGGGGAGGGGGAAGCGGGAGGAGGAGATGGAGGGAGGAGGGAGGAGGGAGGAGGAGGAGGAGGAATGGGTGTGGGTAAGGGGGAAGTCACAGACCCGGACAAGGGCAGGGAAGGGAAGGAAGGGAAGAGGAGAATGGTAGGCGAGAGTGAAATGAGGGGGCAGATGACGAGCAGCATAATGTGATGTGGAAAGTCCGAAGGGGGAAATAGGAAGGACAGAGAGAGAGAGAGAGAGAGAGAGAGAGAGAGAGAGAGAGAGAGAGAGAGAGAGAACCATTTCTATTTTTAGAAAGCCTTTTGTAGAACGATCCGTTTCCAAGAAAAAAAAAAAAAAAAGAGTTGAAGGGCGACTGTCGAAAGTCCGGGCACTCGTGTTGCCAAGGGGCCAACTGCCGTGGCAAAAGTTCATATGTACGGTGAAATAGGGGAACCCCAAACCCCACAAAACCTTATTTTATGGACCCGTCTGTGATTTACATCCGTCAATTAGACTTTTGGGTCCAGCCCATCAGGGTGATAAAATGATTTTCATTCATTGCGTAATAATGATATTACTTCAAGTCTTTTGTATTCAGTGGCGACACTGAGCTTCTCTGACATAAAGAATTCAACCGAGCTGTTGAAATACAGTAGGAAAAGGAACTTGTTGCCCAGTGCTCAGTGAATAACGACCCTAGTGAGTTTTGTGTTGTGATTTTCCTTCATATTTGATCAAATTACCGAAAAACATGGACATTGACCAAAGTTAATTTTTAATAACATTTAGGAAATTGCCTTAAAGATTCTTAAGAGTAAACTATTTTAAGAAAGAAAGAAAAAAATTCTTACTGTAATAAAAATAAAAAAGAATGAAAACCAATCAGGTTACTTTGAATTATGATTAAGAAATTGCCTTGAAAGCAAAATTACTGGATTATGAAAAAGAAGATAATAAAACATGTGCTGTGTAGAAAAATGTTCATCAAAATGCAAAAGGATTTTCGCATGCTGATATAGATGAAGGATATCTAATAAAAAATAAAGACAAAACTACAAATTATTGATGGAACGTCAGGAATGAATGATAGAACGTGAATAAATAATGACAGGCAAAAGGGGAAATATATTAAAAAAATAACGGAAACAAAAATGGCAAATCAAAAGTCTACAAGTGAAAAGGCAAAGCAAGACTGATATAAAAAAGAATTGTTTTACATAGACGTCAGTCTTGCAAAAATCTGAAATTATTAATTTCTAAAGGAAAGGACAGGCTGTCTATTACTATGAAGGTAGCCACTAAAAGTGAAAGCTGGTTCGCTTAAAATACTGAATTCTAATGCTGAAGATCAGCGTAGGTTTAATATAAACATATATCCTTGGTAATGAATCTGTTCCAACTAAGCAAAGGCTATAGAAAGTAAGATAAAATTTTCAAGAAAGAAGAATTATTTTGCAACTGGCTAACACAATTTTCGGCGTGAAAAAGAGAACAGTAAGAAAGAGATTATTGAAATTATCCGTCCCCTTTTTATATATTCTAATCTCTTTTCAGAAACACGCAAATGGACATGTCTCAAGACAGCAATTTAAATTATTCGATATTTTTCAATACGTTAGAAACTCATATGCCCATTTCTCTTCCTAAATCTTAGGTGTTGTTTGCAAAGTCGAGTCTTCAGTGTAATCTTGAGTTACACTATAATTAGTTTGCGTGAAAATGTCTTAGAATAAAGGCGAGAGATATCGCACTTCTTCGTTTCACCTTTCCTTGCGCCATAACACTAGACACACGCACAACACACACACACACACACATACATATATATATGTATGTATATATATATATATATATATATATATATATATATATATATATATATATATATATATATATATATATATATATATATATATATATATATATATATATATATATATATATATATATATATATACACATATATATATATATACATATATATATATATATATATATATATATATATATATATATATATATATATATATATGTTGATAAATGACTCTGTCCCGGCTAGGATTCGAACCTGAACCCTTGGTTGAGAAACAACGATTAACAGTTGACTTTGACCACTCTGCTACCAAAAGGGATTTCATTTGATATCAACTCTTATGTCGAATTCAGATTATGTGCTGAAAATCGATATCAACTCACCTCCACCGTGATAGCCGATTGATAAGTTTGCAAAATCTGACTAATAATCAAACTTTGTTTCTTAAACACGAGTGAATTTTTTTAGTCACAAATATTAAGCAATTAACCATACCCTGGGAATATTGTAAAAATGCTGGATCTGGAGATAAAAAATGAAATAAAATCACGGAGTAGGGGAGTGGGAGAGAGATCAAGAGTATCAACAGAGATTCAAAGAAGAGGACATATAAACAAAAAACAAGTCTTAGTCAAGTATCTGCAAAAGCAAAAAGAATGAAAAATATGGCTCCCCAAAACGCAAGAAATCAAAGTCCTGTGAAATGACGATCCCACGAAAGGAAATATTTCCTGTGGCATTTCACCCCGAGAAATGTTTGGCATTGGCTGGACATATCCTGCTGATGAGGAAATTCCTAAATGAGAGATGGGTTTCGCTTGAGCAATATCCTAAGCCATAAGGAAATTGGAGGGAGAGTGGGGTGGGATGTTGGTTGGGGGGTTAGTGGGAAGGATGGGGAAAGTCTAACGGAATGGGTGAAAAGAGGGTGTGGTTGATTAGAAAGATGGCCACCATGATACAGCCATTACGGCATTTTCTGTCATTAAACGGTGTTTGCATGCAATAATTGTAGTGGTTTATTATAAGTTCTTTTATTGTTAAGAAATTGTAATGTAACATGGCAACTGATATTGATTTTTAAATGCCTTTTTGTAAGCTGTACGGAATAAGCAGAATATACACATATCATTGATCATCTGCTTATATTGCAACAGAAAAACCGCGCAGAATACAGTGTAATATAAATAATTAATTACTGGTCTTTTAAGAGAGAGAGAGAGAGAGAGAGAGAGAGAGAGAGAGAGAGAGAGAGAGAGAGAGAGAGTGCGTTAAATAAAATATGATTGGTAACTTCAAGAATCTAAAATTGTAACCATTAATGTCATGCAGACTGGAGTTTCCAGAAACAATGCATATCCATAACATCAAAGTAGCATGCCTAATACAAAAAACAAGAAATAAAAGAAAATTCTTTTCATTGAAGGACTTGTAATATTATAAATAGTTAAATAAATAAGTATATATATATACATGTGCTTATATATATGTGTGTTTATATATACATAATTTATATACATGCATAATATACATATATATATTATATTAGGCCGTAGGAGCCTCTGTAATTATGGAGTCTCTAAATCTTATTGGAAAACTTTTAGATTTAACTACATAAGGCTAAATAAGGCTTATATATTAATACAAGAGAAGGACAGCAAAAGGAACAAGAAAATTCATGACAGACAAGATATTCTGCTTTCGTCTGTCTGCGGCTTTGTCTGTTCGTCCGCACTTTACTCTGTCCGCGCTGTTTCTGTCCGCCCTCGGATCTTAAAATCTACTGAGGCTTGAGGGCTGCAAATTGGTGTGTTGATCATCCACCCTCCAATCATCAAACATACCAAATTACAGCCCTCTAGCCTCAGTAGTTTTTATTTTATTTAAGGTTAACGTTAGCCATAATCGTGCATCTGACGGCGGCTCATACAGTATTATACCGAGACTACCGAAAGATAGATCTATTTTCGGTGGCCTTGATCATACAATGCACAGAAAACTCGATTGCGCCGAAGTTTCTTCAGCGCATTTTTTACTTGTCACCGCTGCCATTCGCTGGAATTTCAAAGGAATCGCACCGACAACAGTTCTTGGAGGGATGAAAAAATGCACGCATTCAGCCTTTAAAACTAAAAGGAAAATCTTCAGAATGTGTTTTTTAAAATGAATATTTTTGTTTTTTACAATGCTGCATATCTCTTTCACGGCTTTTGTATTTGTAATCATCTTTCATAACTCCTAAGCATCAAACGATACGACATCTCTGACTCTTCTTTGTTTGCTAGAAACTATAATTTTCATCATTTCACGAGAAGCTTTCATCATATAATGAGTGTTCTCTTACTTGTAAAGTAAGTCGAGATAGACTGCTTTCGTCTTTCCTTGGCAAGCAAACAAGTAATCAACATATTAAAAGAAAAGCAACGCGCTGTCTCGGGCTCCAAAAACAAAAAAAGAAAAATAAAAAAGAGAAGAATTTAACGGGAAACGAAAGATAAAAACAAAAAAAAGGAGGAGATAACTGTAAAGGCAAACAAGGGAGCATCACAAAATCTTAACGCTGGTAGGCAATTTGGTAGGCAAGTGCATCATTCCGTGCATACAAGCCATAAATGCAGCGGTGTTGGTGAACTCACTGAAGGCAGCTTCATTCCTTTAGGTGCCCTGAATTCCTTTGCAACTTTCACTACTTCCTCTCTCTTAATTTGGGCAAAATGAGAAAGAGGAGAGAGAGAGAGAGAGAGAAAGAGAGAGAGAGTGAGATTCACTATCTCCCTCCAGAGTTTGGTATATGCAGAATCATTTGCAATAGGAGTCCTTACGCCTAAAAGTTATATGCAGTGGTATGGCATTGGCTTCTCAAATGAGAATCGAGTGTGTGTGTGTGTGTGTGTGTGTGTGTGTGAGAGAGAGAGAGAGAGAGAGAGAGAGAGAGAGAGAGAGAGAGAGAGAGAGAGAGAGATAGTTTCACTATCTCCCTACAGAGTTTGGTATATGCAGAATCATTTGCAATAAGAGTCCTTAAGCCTAAAAGCTATATGCAGTGGTATGCTTCAGAAACCTATTGGCTTCTCAATTATGAGAATCAAGAGAGAGAGAGAGAGAGAGAGAGAGAGAGAGAGAGAGAGAGAGAGAGAGAGAGAGAGAGAGATTCATTATCTCTCTGCAGAGTTTGGTATATGCAGAATCGTTTGCAATAGGAGGCCTTAGGCCTAAAAGCTATATGCAGTGGTATGCTTCAGAAACCTATTGGCTTCTCAATTATGAGAATCGAGTGTGTGTGTGTGTGTGTGTGTGTGTGTGTGTGTGTGTGTGTGTGAGAGAGAGAGAGAGAGAGAGAGAGAGAGAGAGAGAGAGAGAGAGAGAGAGAGAGAGATAGTTTCACTATCTCCCTACAGAGTTTGGTATATGCAGAATCATTTGCAATAAGAGTCCTTAAGCCTAAAAGCTATATGCAGTGGTATGCTTCAGAAACCTATTGGCTTCTCAATTATGAGAATCAAGAGAGAGAGAGAGAGAGAGAGAGAGAGAGAGAGAGAGAGAGAGAGAGAGAGAGAGAGAGAGAGAGAGAGAGAGATTCATTATCTCTCTGCAGAGTTTGGTATATGCAGAATCATTTGCAATAGGAGTCCTTACGCCTAAAAGTTATATGCAGTGGTATGCTTCAGAAACCTATTGGCTTCTCAATTATGAGAATCGAGTGTGTGTGTGTGTGTGAGAGAGAGAGAGAGAGAGAGAGAGAGAGAGAGAGAGAGAGAGAGAGAGAGAGATAGTTTCACTATCTCCCTACAGAGTTTGGTATATGCAGAATCATTTGCAATAAGAGTCCTTAAGCCTAAAAGCTATATGCAGTGGTATGCTTCAGAAACCTATTGGCTTCTCAATTATGAGAATCGAGTGTGTGTGTGTGTGAGAGAGAGAGAGAGAGAGAGAGAGAGAGAGAGAGAGAGAGAGAGAGAGAGAGAGAGAGAGATAGTTTCACTATCTCCCTACAGAGTTTGGTATATGCAGAATCATTTGCAATAAGAGTCCTAAGCCTAAAAGCTATATGCAGTGGTATGCTTCAGAAACCTATTGGCTTCTCAATTATGAGAATCAAGAGAGAGAGAGAGAGAGAGAGAGAGAGAGAGAGAGAGAGAGAGAGAGAGAGAGAGAGAGAGAGAGCTCTGCAGAATATGCAGAATCGTTTGCAATAGGAGGCCTTAGGCCCAAAAGAATGCAGTGGTATGCTTCAGAAACCTATTGGCTTCTCAATTATGAGTGTGTGTGTGTGTGTGTGTGTGTGTGTGTGTGTGTGTGTGTGAGAGAGAGAGAGAGAGAGAGAGAGAGAGAGAGAGAGAGAGAGAGAGAGAGATAGTTTCACTATCTCCTACAGAGTTTGGTATATGCAGAATCATTTGCAATAAGAGTCCTTAAGCCTAAAAGCTATATGCAGTGATATGCTTCAGAAACCTATTGGCTTCTCAATTATGAGAATCGAGTGAGAGAGAGAGAGAGAGAGAGAGAGAGAGAGAGAGAGAGAGAGAGAGAGAGAGAGAGAGAGAGAGAGAGAGATTCATTATCTCTCTGCAGAGTTTGGTATATGCAGAATCGTTTGCAATAGGAGTCCTTAGGCCTAAAAGCTATATGCAGTGGTATGCTTCAGAAACCTATTGGCCTCAATTATGAGAATCGAGAGAGAGAGAGAGAGAGAGAGAGAGAGAGAGAGAGAGAGAGAGAGAGAGATTCATTATATCTCTGCAGAGTTTGGTATATGCAGAATCGTTTGCAATAGGAGTCCTTAGGCCTAAAAGCTATATGCAGTGGTATGCTTCAGAAACCTATTGGCGTCTCGATTATGAGAATCGTGTGTGTGTGTGTGTGTGTGTGAGAGAGAGAGAGAGAGAGAGAGAGAGAGAGAGAGAGAGAGAGAGAGAGCAATCACACAATGCAATCTCAGAACGAAAAACACGGTGTTATACCCAAGTATTGAAGGTAACCTTTCAAAACAATCCTATTGTGAACGAATCACCACCCCCAAGTGCATTTCAAAGCGATAATTATAACTGGGCTTATGTTATGTTTAAAGATGATGTGACGAAGGAGTCTGTCTGGGTGAAATGGAACGGTGCTCTGAATTTCTTTAGGTGAGATTATTTTCCATTTTTTCAGTACCGTGGTAGTAACAACTATCATCATTCTAATTCTGATTTTTATTTATATCATGTTTTATAACTTCACGTTTTTTCATATCGTGTTCGTACTGTAGGTGAGTTTATGGATAATACACATACATACACATATATTATACATATTTATATATATATATATATATATATATATATATATATATATAATACATATACATATATAAATATATGTATGCATATATATATATGCATATATTATATATACATAATATATATATGTATATGTATGTATATATATACACACATATATATATAATATATATATATAAATATGTATAATATATATATATATGCTGTATATATATATATATATATATATATATATATATATATATATATATATATATATATATATATATATATATATATATATATAAATATGTATAACATATATATATATATATATATATATATATATATATATATATATATATATATATATATATATATATATATATATATACTCTAATTTCGCCATGGGCCCTGAAGGGAATGACCAGATGACGTTGACTTTCTGGTTCTAGAAAAGTATTTGGGAGTGAGGATGCGAGATCTATGCCCTGTTTCACCTGCCTGGTTGCAACCCAATACATTCGAATAACTAATTCACTCCTTAAGCCGATAAAGGCAAAATGGACTCGACTCCTGTCTTTAGTGACCCCATAATTGTGGTTAGGTGGTGAATGGTAATAAGTGGCCTTATGTGGACCACTGAACTCGGCCATAGCGAGCGAGACGGACGTGAGCTATCCATCTACTTGCACTAAACTATTAGACTGAGAGAGAGAGAGAGAGAGAGAGAGAGAGAGAGAGAGAGAGAGAGAGAGAGAGAGAGAGAAGGCCACATTCAACGGTTGCTATAATGAAGACACTGATGGAAAAATGTAGCTGCGTCACTCTCCACTGAATATTTAAAAAGGAAAACTAAAACAGCAAACTATTTCTGTTCCGTATCTGATCTGAGGAATGAAAAAATCTGCAGCTATTTAAGTGCAGTATTTTAAGATAATTTCTGGTGTGATGTGATCGATACGGTGGCAGCTTGCGAAATCAGGACCAGCCCCTGAACGAAGAAACATGTTAATGGAGTTCTGTCGTATATGTTGACAAAGATACCTCTTGGACGGAACCAGGCTGAATCGTTCAAGAGAGGGAAACGGGATATTCTGCGTTCTTTCAGTGAGAGGTTTCGAGGCGTTATTATATCTTCTAGATATAATAACGCTGACATGAACAATACCGTGGAATAAGTGGCATACAATGCTGAAGTTTTGCGGGCTACGCTAAAATGTGATAGTTATCCATTGAATACAACATGAAGTATCCCTCGTAGGGGGGACAGTGCCGTCAGTGCACCTCACGGGGTGCACTGTAGGCATTACTAAAGGTTCTTGCAGCGTCCCTTCGGCCCCTAGCTGCAACACCTTTCATTTTTTTTTTTTTACTGTACCTTCATTCATATTATCTTTATTCCATCTTGCTATCCACCCTCTCCTCACAATTATTTCATAGCGCAACTGCAAGGTTTTCCTCCTGTTACACCTTTCAAACCTACCTACTCTCATTTCCTTTCCACCGCTGAAGGACCTCATAGGTCCCAGTGCTTGGCCTTTGGCCTAAACTCTAACTCCATTCCATTCCGACATGAAATATCAACATTATAGCATAGTGCAAGTGAGGAAAGGCGGGAAGCACTAAATCCCTGATGGATATGGAAGTTGCTGATCTCAACCTGTCTAGATAAATGAGGCATGGAGGGCCTCTGAGGTACGAGAACATGTGGTTTATCCTTACTCCCACTCATTCAGTCATTAGTTCACTCATTTCACTTCTATCGTTTTCTTTTATTTTGCTCAAATATTGGTATTTTTCTGTGGAAGTTTGCAATTTATGGACATTAATTCTAGGTTGTTATTTAAGAGAAAATGGACATTATAAATAATAATCATAATAAAGATGACGATACTAAATAGTTATCTGTATGGCAGACTGGGTCTTCTGAGCCACTTGCCATTTTTTAGAACTCCCTTTTAGTTTTATGTAAAAGAAAACTATTGTGCCGGCTTTATCTGTCTGTCAGCCCTCAGATCTTAAAAACTACAGAGGCTAGAGGGCTGCAAATTGGCATGTTGATTATCCACCCTCCAATCATCAAACATACCAAATTGTAGCCCTCTAACCTTAGTAATTTTTATTTTATTTAAGGTTAAAGTTAACCATAATCGTGCATCTGGCAACGATATAGGGCAGGCCGCCACCGGGCCGTGGTTAAAGATTCATGGACCCCGGCTCATACTGCATTATACCGAGACCACCGAAAGATAGATCGATTTTCGGTGGCCTTGATTATGCGCTGTACAGGAAACTCGATTGCGCCGAAGGAACTTCGGCGCATTTATTACTTGTTCAGTTTGAATGATGAATGACCGTTCTGGTGTTCTTTTCAACTCAGCAAAGTGGTAAACATCGTGAAATCATGTCAACTGTCATTACGGCGGAGGAGGGACACGCAAGGTTTTAAGGTTCCATATGATTGGACTAATGAACAAGTGCAATAACATTATTTGTGTTAAGAATTATGTTGAATAATATATGAATCCGGTTTTAACATTTGTATTATTTATGACCTGGTGATTTTCAACATGGCTTCATTTCGACATCATTATGGAAAAATAATCAAGGTGTTTTCCTATCTAATTAGGCGAAGATATGATGAAAATGTATGATTAAGAGCAAAGACGTATAATAATAATAATAATAATAATAATAATAATAATAATAATAATAATAATAATAATAATAATAATAATCTGGAAAAACTAGATGCCGAAGTAGCTCCAGGACTCATGCAGAAAAGTGTGCTACTAGAAACAGCTCACATAGCGAGAAAAGTGATGGACTCCTGAGGAGGCAGGATGCAACCCGGAACCCCACACTACAAAAACCACCCAGTCGAATAGGATGACTGTGATAGGCAAAAAATATAATAATAATAATAATAATAATAATAATAATAATAATAATAATAATAATAATAATAATAATAATAATAATAATAATTCGAAGAAGAAGAAGAAGAAGAAGAAGAAGAAGAAGAAGAAGAAGAAGAAGAAGAAGAAGAAGAAGAAGAAGAAGAACGAAGGTATTAAACTTCTCCACATTAGTTTCTTAACCTTTTCAAAGGTTAAGAAATTTCCAAGAATTACGTAAAACATTCTTAAATGCACTAAAGTCGGAAAAAGTAGTAGACTCAAAAATCAGAACCTTTATTTTGTTTAAGAACGATCGATCAATTATTATTAGGCTTTGTCTGAGATGCAGCTCACATCTATCTTAGCTGCCCACGATAAAGCACAGTGAGAATGTGAAATGAGATTCAAAGAGAAAAAAATATGAAAGAAGCAATGAAAAATACTGTAGATTAAAGCAGTGGGCGAACACATGATTAGAAGCGTTGAAAGCAATTTCTTGCTAAGGCAAAACCCAGCCCAGGCACGGATGGGTTAGGTTGAGCAAGATTCGGTTAAGTTTTTCACCTAATGTAAGTTTTAAATGGTATGCTATATGAAGTGGACGTCTCAAGAAAGTTACTGATTACAAGAATACAAACTTGAAAATACCACTATTAAAAGAACTGACTAGGATCTAGCAATGTCAGAAATAAAAATATAAATAGAAACTAGAAACAATGATCTGCATTAGGAATGGGTAAAGTTATAAGGTCGGTTTGCGAGGTCTAAAGGAAGACTTTATCGAAATTATTGGAACTTCAGATTAAAAAATAAAGCAAACGCCTTAATGTATATTCATTCTAACACGTTTCAGTAGAAGAATGTATATTTCAATAAGGCCGTTAGGAGACCGAAATATTTTGTCGATCTAAGTGATGACATGCAATAAAGGAATGTATCTCCGTAGACAATAATTAAAAGTTCAGGTAAAATATTAAATTTTATCGCATTTTTAGTACACGATGACGATATTCCGATAACAAGAAATGTGCAATTTAGTTTCACACACTATTATGTAAGTGAAAATACTTAATTGAAACTAGTTTTTGAGTATGGGTGCGAGCAGGAACTTTGTTCCTTGCAAACCTGCATTCCAACTCAAAAGAGAAAGTGAACAAAAACTTGAATGCAGAAGAAGCAGGAAATGAAAGGGAAAGAGAGAGAGAGAGAGAGAGAGAGAGAGAGAGAGAGAGAGAGAGAGAGAGAGAGAGAGAGAGAGATAACGGTACACGGACATTTCACATTCTCAGGCAAACATTATAAGCGCTTTTAATAATTGTTGGGGCACCGCTTAGTGTTATCAACCTAATTCCTTTCTTGATCTACATCGTGCAAAAGGGAAGACCAGATTTCAGGGCATATTGTTCAAAAATGTCCTAAAAAGTGATTTATGTAGCTGTTGGTTAGGCGACTGCTGTGGGTTGTCTTGAGTCGATGCCAACTTGTAGCGAGCAACTTCCGCCACATATATGCCTCTTGAACATTTGGAGGCAGGAGCAGGGCCAACAACGGTGCCCTAAAATACTTGGTGAAAACGCTAAAGGTAGCAATCTTATGCAGATACCCTCCAAGAAGAAAAGCGGCTGAGGTAGAGTGTATTCACACACACACACACACACACACACACATATATATATATATATATATATATATATATATATATATATATATATATATATGTGTGTGTGTGTGTGTGTGTGTGTGTGTGTGTGTGTGTGTGTGTGTATGTGTGGATGTTGAGCGTGTTTTTATACCAGACAGCAATTTTACCCCTTTAACCACTTAGAAGCCTATAGGCTGCTTTCTTGATCAGGCATCTGTGAGCACTTAAGAGCTGCCCACTTACTGCAAAAATGGAGTGGATTTTGTCCTGGCCTGAGCTTTGATCACAATATAATCACCGAGGATTTTGTTGTCTAACATTCGTACTATATGATATGCATGAATAACTGCAGTTCAGAGTGTTATCACTCAAAAACTGTCGAAAATGGGTGTCCGTAACCCCTTAATTCCGTATTATTATAGAATAAATCTAAAAGATATTATTTGCAGAATACGATCCCCATATGTAAGGAAAATGAAACAAAGTGCGAAGACAATAACAGATCAGATAAAACTATGAGTATAAAAGATAAAAAAAAAAAAACTAGAGTTATTACACTTGGCGTTTTTCAGTATTTCCACATACCCTCACATAAAATGATAGGTATCATCATTAATATTACCACATGCGAAAAGGCCGTCCCACGTCCCACGCTTTACAGTAATGGGAATGGAAGACGTCTGGTACTGGAAGGTGGAAGTTGTTAATGCTACTTTGAGACAATAAGCAGAAGTTCTCTTGTTCAGACAGAGTTTATGGAAAGTTTCCAACCAAGATAAATTACCATTAATGGGGAACAGAATCCATTACCTCGAGCAGCGATGCCTAGACTGTGTAGATCTCGAGACAACAGACTTCCAGACAGGTGAACTATGTCAGAATCGTAGTACCGAAAGTCTGAAGCGTGTAGAATTGATGTCTCTTTTCTGTATGGGCAGAAATGCTTTACAGACAAGACTTAGCTCTTTGGCAGTCTGATATGTTATGCAGACTAGTGGAACAAGAAAGTGAAAATAATCGACAAATGTTAGGAATAAATGATAATAATGGTACCTATACAGAGCAAATCATGGAGTGGGAGCATGGTAAGAAATCAGCTAATTAATACATTCTCAATTTCGCTGGAATTTTAGTCTCATGCTCAGTTACCTACGCAGCTTGCTAATCGTTCCAGTAGAAACTTTACTTATTTTAACAACAAACTCTCACAAAGACTGACCAGACCTCCTTTATTTACAATCGATTAACTGGAAATTTGTTCGAAAATGTCAAAGGAACCAATCTTCACATGACCTTTATGTCCATACCCTTCCAAGTTGTCTGCCCTGTCACTGCTTGTCATGCTGATGTGTGCTGGTGCCAAGCAAAGGTTAATATTTTTTTTTTTTGCTCTGATGATTCAGTGAATATTCACTCTAAAATTTGCGATACGAGTAGGTGCTTGGTACTAAGCTTCCTCGGAAAATAAAATGCAAGAAGGTTGCATCATGCACATGTTGCACAATGTTGTTATCTGAACTTACCCTGTGGGAATACTTGACAGGGTACGTCTACGCTCATTTAAAAGGAGACTGAGCTCCTCTGCCAATCGCTTACAAAAAAGAAAACAAAAAAGTAAATAAAAAGTAAGATCTAGAATGTAGCCTCTAACACCTGAGTTATGAAGTTTTCATTTTTTATTCTTTTAAATTTTATTTTTAATTTTTTATCAAACATAACGAGCTCTAAAATAGGTTTGAACCAGCCTGGACTAAAACTGATTGTCATCGCAAGCAGTTTGATCTAAAAGAGCATCACAAGACAGTAATAGTTTCCTGTAGGTATAAATGGAACTCACAAGACAATCACCTAGATTTAACATTTGAGAACACAAGGAGGATGAAGACTACCCGGTAACTATTATAATCAGTTTTGTTCAAATAGTACTGTTTGAAACCTCCAGTACAGTAATCAGTCTTAAACTAAAATCACTAAATGGAAAGATTCCTGAAGTACATCCATTATCTCAGGCCTTCCAAATCCTTTAAACGAAAACGTGGTGTCTGAATTAGTAATAAACTCTAAAGTCATATTTTTAAAAAGGACTGAACTCTCCTACTGACGTAAAATTAATGTTAGGATCTAGTTAATTCAAAACTGCCAGTTATTCTCATATCATTTGCTTTAGAGAGCATATTGTCAGTTATGGTCAACATTATATATATATATATATATATATATATATATATATATATATATATATATAGTATATATATATGTATGTACGTACTATATGTATATATAACTGAATCACGAAAATATGGAACTTGATGAATATATAAATGAAGATAAAATCCACGAAGAAAAGGGAAACACTGGAGTGCTGCGAGGCCTTTCGACTCTCTGTCGTCCTTTATATATATATATATATATATATATATATATATATATATATATATATATATATATACACATACATATATATGTATATATATATATATATTTATACATATATATATATATATATATATATATATATATATATATATATAAATAATCAACACACAATCACGTATGGATATAGAAATATATATTTATATAAATAATCAACACACAATCACGTATCGAAATAAATTTCTGACTCATCAAGATCGAAACCAGGTCTTTCAATTGAAAGATGAGACCGCTGCCAACCAAGCCACACAAGTACAGTAGTACTCAGGTTCCAATTTCTTTTATGACTTGTGTGGCTTGGTTGGGAGCGGTTTCGTCTTTCAACTGAGAGACCTGGGTTCGATCCTGATGTGAGTCAGAAATTTATATATATATATATATATATATATATATATATATATATATATATATATATATATATATATATATATATATGCATACATATGCATACATACACATATATAGACATCAGAATATTAATGAAATGATGACTGAAATAAAATTCTAGAGAAAATATTTCATTTCTGAGTCTCAAGGAAGGCAGAGCTTCCTTGCTTTTGACGCGTATACGTATACATATTCATGAATATACAAAAAATCTCTGCCTGCATACATTTTATAAGGTAGTTTAATTAGGTTCAATAATAGTCCGTCAAAGCAATGAATATGAGATTCCGAGGGTTCTCTGGAACGGGAAAAAATGGCGTACACAAAGAACATCGTTATTAACCACAGGTACCAGAAGCATTTTCCCGAGATGCAACCGAATACGGGGCCTTTCCCTGAAAAAAGCGGGGCGCCGTATCTTAAAAACTAACCATAGAATTTTCTTGAAAATAATTTCATTATGTTTCCAACACCCAAATTACTACGAGGGTGCAAATTTAAGCTATACTTAACACAACCTTACCCAACCTAACCTAGGGGCATATCAAAAAAACCGAGGCTGGTGCAATACTAGCATACATCTCAGAAATTTGCGTACCGGAACGATCACATGGACGTTTTAACGTTGTTGTTCTAAAGAGGGATTCCCAAAGGTCAGGTTTTTCCTCCTCCGATCGATGAAGAGATCAAGCAGCTAAAGCATGATGAGAATAATTGTTTATGGGCAAAACTCTTGCACTGTTACCCGAATGCCTTTTAGCAGTTCTCTGCGTCTGGGCCCTCAGGAAAGATTGTGGACAACTAATGGTCATGGACAGAACCTTAGCTAAGACGAAGCACTGAAAGAAGTGACATTTACGGGTTTTGCGTGGCTCAGGTTATAAAAAGAAGCACCAGCAATAAAATGTATAGGATAGTGTTTTATTCAAGTTATGGAAACAGTTCTCAGTACAGAAGCTAAGAACTGCAAATCAAGCAGTTTTTTCCAGATTATCCAGAGCAGAAAATAAGGTATAAGGTCAGATTTTTCAACGTTTCACTTTCAGTTCTTTTTGACATAGAAATGAAGATGAGAGTTATTTGGGTGACAAAAGACTTTTCTCAAGAAAAGTAAACATGGGTTGGGAATAACCGAGAGAGCTGAAATTTCAAGATAAATCAACAATGCTCCTATACACAGATGGAGAAATTGATCAGGAAGGAAGAGAATATACAGAGGCAAGGGTATTCCCAAGCCCTAATTATTATTTATATATTTTCATTTATTTTATTTTTATCTGTTTATATATTTTTTCTTATTAAATTTTATTTACTTAGTTATTATTATTTATCTATTTTTTATATTTTTTTATCTATTTTTGTTCACAAGACTTTTCTCCAAACACAAATCTGCAATCTGTAACACACAATTCTACAAGCTTAATCATAGAAGGCCTGTCCAAAGAGAAAGTGTTAGTGATACAACTTTCCTGAGCATGATGGATACTGTATGAACAATGTACCTCGCCATTGTTATCATTAAAACAAAATCATCGAATTACAGTACCACGTGGAAAACTGAATACCTCTCTAACCTCTCTCTACAATCCCTCTCTTATCTCAAGTGTCGTTCTTCATTCAGCCATTCACAGCGAGGAGTGGCCTGTTGTATTATGCGGAGACTACAATAATGAGCGTAATGCAAGTGATTACCAGGAGAGATGATCATCCAGTGATACCCGGCCGTTAGGAGATTGTGGAGGAGTTCCTGGAAATCATTCGTTTAATGAACCATCCGTGACGTCATGGGAAGTTTGTGAAATCAATTGACGTCAACGAGGGCAAAAACCACCTCACCCACCGGCGTTCTGAGAGGCAGGGCTTGGGACTATCTTGGGCTCTAATCATACCGGTAAGCGGTTCAATCATCCGAAAATTATTGTAATGCCCCATGTAAATTTTAATGGGGGCCTTCCCCTCCCCTCCCCCATAAAAGGTCTTTGAGAACGTAGCAGGAGTAACAGAAAATAGCAGCAGTGTCAGGTAATGCAGGAAGATTAATAGGGAGTGTATGGGTCTGACCTCTTCCTATATTTTTTCTGTATCTCGTTTTCCTTAAATATTTCCTTAAAAAAACACTCTCTCTTATTCCTTATGGTAGTTGATTAGGTTTCCTTTCTGTTCCACTCTGCCTTAGCCATCCGAATACGGCAGATCTTTCAATCTATAAAGGAAAGTATACATCACTATATCGCGAGGCAGAACTCTGAGATGTGCTTTATAAACGGCATAAACTTTGCTGTTCCATTTACGACATCCTGCTATTTATGTCTGAGTTTGCCATCCGAAAAGTAAAGAGCTTTCAGTCTATAAAGGAATGAATATATCAATAAATCGTGTACCAGAACTCTGAGATATGTTTTATAAACAACGAAGATAAAGAACTGCCCAAACAAGTATGGTAATTTAGAATATCAACAAGAAGTAAGATAAATGATTAGCTGTGATGGGATTTGTAAGAAATCTTGATTCACAGAATATATTAGAAAATGATAAAAATAAAATCTTGTAATTACAAGACAGGAACATTTGTTATAACGCAAAATACGTGACAGAATGGGAGAATTTCAACCAGTGGGAAGAAAATTTGAGTTGCAGTTTGACGGAAATTGCAAGTGCTTAAAAAACACACACTTAAGTTACAGTATGACGGAAATTACAACTGCTTAAAAAACATACACTCAAGTTATAGTTTGCGGGAAATTGCAACTACTTAAAAAAACGCACACACTTAAGTTACAGTCTGACGGAAATTACAACTACCTAAAAACACTTAAGTTACAGTTTGACGGAAATTACAGCTACTTAAAAACACACACTTAAGTTGCAGTTTGACGGAAATTACAACTACTTAAGAAAACACACACTTAAGTTGCAGTCTGACGGAAATTACAACTACTTAAGAAAACACACACTAAGTTACAGTCTGAAGAAAATCACTTAAGAAAACACACACTTAAGTTGCAGTCTGACGGAAATTACATCTACTTAAGAAAACACACACTTAAGTTGCAGTCTGACGGAAATTACAACTACTTAAGAAAACACACACTTAAGTTGCAGTCTGACGGAAATTACATCTACTTAAGAAAACACACACTTAAGTTGCAGTCTGACGGAAATTACAACTACTTAAGAAAACACACACACGCAATTGACGAATTCTATATCTACTCGATGGGATCAACTATAATCACTTCAACGATAATTATACGGGCAATTTTATCAATAATTTATGCCATCTTAACTCTGCAACAATGTGTGATGAACCAACAGCGACTCATTATAATTAACATATTTCTTTGTTGGCAGGTTTGCAACGGTCTGGTGACCTACAAGACAAAACTGCCCTACGGATTTGACGTGGTCGTCTAGAACAGATCACCAAAAACCTCATCACAAAAGGTGAGTTTATTACTCACATTTTTCAGTCATTGTTCTCAAAAGGAACAATGATTGAAAAATGTGATTAATAGAAAGGTTAAGGACAGTCGACCCTAGGGAAGAACATTGATGAAATGGATCTTCCTTCTGATGACGTTTTACTTTCGTATCCTCGAAATTCGCTTTATCTGAGTACCGAATGGGAATCTTAAGACTGCATAATAATGCGCAGGTTTTACAACAACACCTTCATTAAAAACTTAGGAAACCACCTGATTTAAGAGTATTGGGGGAAGTTAGTGCTCGTGACGAAAACACGGCAAAATGAAACCAAACCAACTAGTAACAAAAACTTGATATCTTACACAAGACAAGAATGTTCTCTAACTCAGTTTAAGTATTGTGGATCCACAAGATTTCTGGACGCAAACACTGTTTACACACAAACACATATATAAATACATACACACACATATATAAATATATGTTTATATATATATATATATATATATATATATATATATATATATATATATATATATATATATTGTGTGTGAGTGTGTGTATATGCATATATATCTGCGAAGTGCTAATGCACTTGAGGTACCAAAAACTCTCTGTAATGCCTCCAGTGTTACTAGAGCTTCTTCCTGTCGGAATTCAGGACTGAAATCTTGAAGGGATAAACAAAGAAAGCTACTACGTTGCTTCATTCCTTATTTTCAAGCGGTCAGCAGTTCCATCCATTAACCCATGGCCTTCTTCAGGGCTATGTTACATGCAGCAGAACACAATTTAATATAAGGGCGAGTAAAGCCAAGAAAAATCTTTAAATCAAGAATCCAAATTGCAAATTGTTTTCCAGGAAACTTTTGACATTGTACAAACTGGTGCAGTTTGGCTTGATAACCTAAGTTCTGCTCACTCTACTGGATGCTACAATGCTCCAAGTTCACCTTGCAGAGAGCTTACCAGGTATGTCCTTGCTGAAAAAAAAAAATGTCTAGTGATGGTTTAATAATTTTTTGGAAAATATATTAGCAGTCTTTGCATTTATTTCAATGAAATAAGGACCCATAAAGTCTTCCAAAATGATTTAACCTAGCCAGTTGCAAATTGGCCCCTGTATGCAAAATTTCACATTGTTAGGTTGTCACTCGTTGGACCAGAATTTCAATTAAATCAGCGGTGCGCAAATTTTTTGGTATCGTTTCCCCCGGGGCAGTGGTGTGATAGATCACCATTACCCCTACCCCATTCCTCTTCAGTTATGTGAAGTTATAACACAAAGGAAAGAAAAATATTGGAATGCTTAATTTCTAATGTATTTTATATATGTAAGAAAGTAGTTTTACTTTTTCTCAAGACTTAAGAAGCAATGAATTTAAATTTTAGACATTATTTCCTTGACAAAAAATTAAAATTGTACTCCTAAGAACTATTACTTTTAGAAAGTGCCTCGTTACCCACAAAAACGGCTTCAGAACCCCCACGGGGGTAATTACCCCCAGTTTGAGAGCCAGTGAATTGAACGAATTCGTTAAATCGGATGGACCATGACCGTAGACTTCCAAATTATGCATAGAAAAAGGATTACGCACTGACCAGCAGAACATCCAGAAAACCATAGCTTTTGCTGTTGAATAAAATTAAGAATGAGAACTATAATGGAAACATAATATCTTTGTAGAGATGACACACTTCTGTGCTGAGAAGATTAGTCATTTGTAATGAGAACTGGGCCCAAATAAGTCGTCTAGTTACAGTCATTTTTAAAATGATTTTGAAGGATCATAAGAAATAAAAAATAAGATATTAAGTTAAACATACAATAAAATATTTATTTTTCATTCGCACTCATTAATCTATGATTCTCATTTAATTTGCATGAATTATGTCTTTGTCATTGGTAAAATTACATTTTTAAATAAACTGCTTATTTTGAGCTCATCTTTACTTTAAATTTTAAGCTCAATGTATTAGATGAGCAAGGACTATAAATCCTTATAATTCTGACATGAAAT
>NC_089767.1:25672008-25699508 GCF_040412425.1 Macrobrachium rosenbergii | reverse complement strand
GTCCTCGAAAGGAATGCTCCACTGCTAAGAGACCAACCAAGGTCAACCAAGGTCAAGTCCTGTAAAGGGACCCTCATCATCTGAAAGATGAACCAAGGTCAAGGTATTTCGAATCAACCAGGCGTCTAAATACCTTCTGTGTCTGTTCAGAGGGAAATGCGCTTAACAGGCTGCAAGTTGCAACGTCCTTGCAAGTAAGAGTCAAGAAGGCGAATCACACATGACAGTACAAAGGGAGGGAGTCCCACGCATTAGTTACCAAGGAGGCCGGAGTCTGGTGGTCAACAATGGCTGATTTATACGCCGCGTGGAATAGTTGCTTAGTGGGGCTCCTTTATCCTTGCCTTAGGATTTCGTGAGTTTTCGAGACAGAATGGTGAGACGTTCTTTGATTTAGTTCGGTTTTTATTCATTTTTTTTTTTTTTAAGTTTTCGGAAACATGGAATTGTTGGAATCTTAAAGTACAAGACAATTGAATAAATCGAATGTTTCTTTGTTGAAAAAGTAGTATGCTTTGTTCAGTGGTGAACGACCTCGCCTCGTCAGCTAGATACCCCAAAGATCGATCCCACGGCGTTGTTTTAGGGGAATAAGAGGGGCTAGATTTGGGTGCGAGGTAGGGTGTTGTTGGGGACGAGAACTCTCTGTCTCTTTAGAGAAAAATTCTATTATTTCCCTTTCAATATTAAGCAGTGAATTTTGTACCGGGTAGTTAGTCACGATGGCAGATCTCAGCCGGCTGTAAAGAAGGGTGGAGGCTAACAGTCTTATTCGAAAAGCACATTTATGAGAATAGAAGGTTTATTACCTAATCGAGCCATCCTATTTAAGGGAAAACCGTCATTTATATATATATATATATATATATATATATATATATATATATATATATATATATATATATATATATATATATATATATATATATATATGTATATATATACACATATATATATGTATATATATAGTATATATTTATAAATATATACGTATATATACATACACACACATATATACATATATATATGAATAGATAAACAAATAAATTATATATATATATATATATATATATATATATATATATATATATATATAAATATATATATATATATATATATATATATATATATATATATATATATATATATATATATATATATATATATATATATATATATATATATATATATATATATATATATATATATGATATGAAACGCTATTGTGTACACATATTAAATCCTCCTTTGTGACCCACAAGGCAACGATAGCAGAGGTCGAAGGCAGAGGGCAACAAGCAATTTCCATATCTATTACAAGTCGCACTCCCTCTCTCTCCCATTCCACTCGCTCGTGTATTCTGAATGTCGTTCCAAGCGGGAGTTTCTCCACGGGCGAGAATAATGGCTGCTTCCAGGCAAGATGGGGGCTGAGCAGAGGTTTGGAATTTTTCCAATCTGCTGGTGAGCAGTCAAGGTAGGTTCCAGCAGCTCTCAGCAGGAAAGGTGCGACCCGCTGCGAGGGTGGAAATGCGGATAAAAAATATTCACATCGAAATAGTTGAAAGTTCAGAGCACACTGTACACCAGCAGTTTCTTTCAGTGTTTTACGCCAATGCTGCAATTCATGTGGTGGGTTGTTGGGTGTTATAGAAACAATTTAAAGTATTTTTGTAAACAGAAAGATTTGAACTCACATCAAAATAGTTAACAGTTTAGAGTACAGTGTACACCAGAAGGCCATTTTAATGTTTTTTTACAATGCGGCAATTCATGGGGTTAGGTTGTTGGGTGTTACAGAGAGAATTCAAAGTATTGAGGTAAACAGGAAGATGCGTACTAACTTTTGGAATGCACACACACACACACACACACACACACACATATATATATATATATATATATATATATATATATATATATATATATATGCATGCATATGTATATGTAGATGTGTACACACACACATATCTACATCTGTATCTCTCTCTCTCTCTCTCTCTCTCTCTCTCTCTCTCTCTCTCTCTCTCTCTCTCTCTCTCTCTCTATATATATATATATATATATATATATACGTGTGTGTGTGTGTAAACAGTGTCTGCAAAATGATAAGCATCATGCCATAGATATGATGACATCACTGTGAATGATCAGCAGCCCATTTTTGTCTTTGCACTTAATACCACCAACATAAAATAGACCATTTCCTCGTAACGTCTGCAATCCAATCCTATAATATCGTTTTTCGATTTGTACCATTTCTGTCGTAGGAGTTAAGAATGAGGATTATCTTAAACACTGCCTTATTCGATGACAACTGGTTTACTTGCTACATAAAATCTTCATGTATTCCAAACTTTTTTTTTGCATTTTTTTTTACTTGAACAAGAGAAGGCTGTGTGACCTTGTAAAAAATTCTGAGTACGCACAGTATTTTCCTATTTGTACATCTGGTAACCTAGAGGTGATATTTCCAAGTCCATGAATTATATGTCTAGATCAAATAGTGATGTGATGTGATGAAGATATCGAATACTGATACACTGTGAATCATAAGATTTTATTGCAATGAAGATCACGATGAAAGGGTCTGAATTTTGTATTTCATTGTATTTCTTTGGAAAAAGAACTACTTGAGATCAAAAGATGATACCAGTAACCTCCAATGTCTACATCAAAAGACTAAGAAGTTGGTGTTTCTTAAAAGAAACAAAACAAGGAATTAGTCTTTAAAAAAAAAAGACAGGAATTTGTATCGAGAAAAAAAAAAAACTTGCCATAGGAGAGGACGAAATTCGACCCTGATTTTTTTTTTGGTACTTCACCTTCTGTTTCTTCTTAAGAAACGTCACACTTATTGCAGTTGTCATGTCAAGTCAGTGACCATCAATCAGACCGCCTTGTGCTTGTCTCAGGCATCAAAATAAAGTGGAGGTGTCTAAGTGGTAACCTAAATACTTTCGTTTCTTCACAGCATCCGGCAATCAACCAACTCGAGGTTGCTTCATCTTTGAAGTCTACCTTATCTAAAGGCTTCCACTCACCGTACTGAACAATAGCAGTCAGGCCTAAAATAAATGACATTTTAACGTTTAATAGGTAATTCGCGTGGTACTTATTCCTTTAATCTTGGCTTGGCAATTCTTATCGTTTGCGCAAGTACCGATTACATGGTAAATTTGAGAATTTCTTGCTTCAAAATCGCTTGTAATATAAGCTTTCAAAGTGGCTAGAAAAGGTTGACATTTTTGTTCACTCTTGTACTTAACTAATATATAATATATATATAAATATATATATATATATATATATATATATATATATAAATTATATATATATATATATATATATATATATATATATATATATATAGGTGCATATATATACAAATATACTTATATATATATATATATATATATATATATATATATATATATATATATATATATACAAATATACTTATATATATACATATACAAATATATTTATATATATATATATATATATATATATATATATATATATTTATATATATATATATATATATATATATATATATAATATTTACATGAAATTAGCTTCAATAGAAATGAAAGAACAAAAAAAATAGTTTTTATACAAAATTGGTAGACTAACACGTACCATGTTTAATCCAAACTCCAATTATGGATACAAAAGAACTGAAAATTTGGCTAAAAAAAATCAGTCTATTGTGAGAAATGTAACAAAAGAACATTTTGAAAAAAAAGCTATCTACCATCAAGACGGACTTTTCTTACAAACCCAAATGTGATGAAACTGCAATAAATCTAAATGCTATGAAATAACTAGAAAACCTAAATATATGAACAAGGGACTAAAGAAACGAACATTTTAAATAAATATTAATGTAAACTACTCAGAAACATTACCCCAAGAAGTAATTAGATATTCATAGAAGTGTCTGAATTAGACAGAAAAAAGTGTTACTGAGGTTTTAAATCAAATTCCAGCCAAGTGGATAATTATTTTACCCGATTGAGATTCCAAAGTCTAACATTTTCTGACACTTATATATTAAATTTGCATTACGTTAAGGCAACTGTGGCGAAAATGAGTGGGTTTACGAGTTACAGATCTTCAGACAGCAGTAATCTGATACGAACGTCATTCAGAATCACCGATAATTCAGTAAATTTAAAGGATGCTTAATTAAACACTTCCGTGATTCGAAACAGACTGGAAAACTCAAGAGATAAAACGAAAGAGGAGCAGCGCTCGACCTCCCCTTTTATTAGGCAACGACTCTGGCGTCGCACGAACGACCTTCGTCGACTGAAGCCTTCCATAGCAACTGAGGTGATCATCATCATCACAAATTACAATGAGAACCTAACTCCAGGTGAGTGCTCTGGCGAGGGTGGTGGCGGCGACGGTGGTGGTGGTAGGCGGGCCAGGGAGGTGCTCCCAGACCTGGTAGGTCACTTTGGACCAGAGGGAGAAAATACCTTTTGGCGTTTTAATACTTTTTTTTTAAGGCGTTTTTTTTTTATTTTCTTTTGAATTACAATGCCAACCTGTTGTTACTCCTGTGGGTTTGGTTTTTTTTTTTTTTTTCGTTTCTTTTAGTTTCCTCGGAGAAAAGGAAGGAGCGGCGGCAGATTACGTTTCAGAAAATAACACCTTGAGTAAGGTATCATTGACAGAGAAAGGGGTAACATCCACTTTTCCTTCCTTTTTTTAATGTAGAAGAATTTTATGTCATTATTAGACTACTATGATATACTGTCGAGAACGCAGTGGTTATTTATAATTCATTATTTTCTCTTTTAGTTAAGTCCTTGTTTAATTATGTCCGTATGTATCTTAAGTTCATGGAGTGTTCTGGAAAGAGAATGATTGTATTTCTTTCTCCTCTACAAACAGAAGCATAATAAAGTTCTGATCATGTAAAATGTTGCTAAGTGCGTTAAATTAAATATGTGTTCGAATCCCAGTCAGGGAAGGTGCACTTATCATAAATAATGACCTTTGGGTGCAATTAGTGTCAGGGTACGGTGAGTTTGGAATTAATGCAATATCGATGGTTTACTGTTTGAAGGTATAATAATACCATTAGGAACAATCTTGACAAACTATCATACAGACATAATACATATATATTATATAGTGTATATATATACATTACATATAATATATATATATAATATATATACATATATATATATATATAATATATATATATATATATATGTATATATATATATATATATATATATATATATATATATATATATATATATATATATATATATATATATATATATATATATATATATATATATATATATATATATATATATATATATATATATATATATATATATATATATATATACATATATATATATATATATATATATATATATATATATATATATATATATATATATATATATATATATATATTATGCGTGGTTTGGTAATGTGCCTCACTAGCAAGAAGAAAAGGGTTAAAGCCAATGGTTAAGGATTCATATGGGTACGTTCTGCTAAAACTCATCGTTCTGCCGTTGACCCAAGCAGTAAATTACGTATACAGGAAACTGTAGTGGGTTGCAATTAGGGAGGAAAGATTACCAAGGGATTAGCGGCCTACTTCTAAAATGCTACCTGGAAATGGTAATGGCAACCAACCCACGCCAGGGAGATGGTATGTTATACATATACAGTATATAAAAATATACGTATATATATACATATACATATATATATATATATATATATATATATATATATATATATATATATATATATATATATATATATATATATGCGTGTGTCAGGCTTGGGTCCATATTTGTACTTGGACTTGGCCTTAAGTACAAAATTTTGAGTACTTGTACTTGAGATTTTAAAATGCAATGTACTTATACTTGGCCAAAAAGTACTATAAAAATTCATCTATTACTTGCGCAAAAATTAGCATAATTGTACAGCAGACAACTGCCCTCTCATTAAATAGGTGAAAGTATGAAAGCACTTGAAATAATTCAGGAAATTTTGAAGGCAGAAAATCCCACAACATTCAGGATAATGACATGAAAGATGCATAGGTCTGGTTGACTCCTAATTTTGTGAATTCCACACAGTGTGGAATTATGAGGCTTGATGTGTGTAATTAGGGTGAGAGACTGTAAGCAGTATACAATCAAGAAACTCTTGATAATTACGCCAAAGCAAAAGGCGGCAACTTCATTCTGTTGTTCGACAAAATCCAAATTGGCCTTGATGCCAATATCGATCGTTAGTTGGGAAGCCTCTGATTCTACACTAACGGGAAGCCAAGCATCTACATATATAAGAATTACTCTGAATATATATGCAAGTGTCCCACGTACATGTGAATAAATGCTATTAGACGAAGTACGTCTTGCACCTAAAGAGCACACCAAGCTTCCTAGAAGCAGATTTAGAGAGGGCTATAATGTAATTCTTGCAAGATATGCAACTGCCTGTTTCTAATAACAAGGGCTTATGAATTGTAAGGACTCAATTTCTAAACTACTGCTATTTTTGTTAAGCTAGAGCGATATCATAAACAGATATGTAGCTGATCATGGAAGCCATAAATTAATTAAGCTTCCAATGCAAAGTAGAATTATTCTGAGACGTGTTACTTTTTATTTCTAACATGGCAACTCTTACTGACTGCTAAGATTTAATTTACAAATACTCAAATATTGTCGTCAAATTAGAAGGCGCACGAGGCAAACAGATGAAATAAGTCAGCTTTCATCTGCCATTCCAAAGCGCTGTCTAGATCAGTATCAAAATGACACTGGACCGAAGGAATTTAAGAACAACTTTACTAAGAGGATCAAGAAGGAATGGAGAGACAATTTGTGAAGAGCAGAATCATCTGCACCTGACTGGGTAGTTCAAGATAGGGAACGAAAGAGGGTAACTGATGAAAAGAAAAACGGTAGGAAAGGGAACAGACTCCTGCAGGACACCAGTAGAGATAGAAAACTGACAAAGGTATATTACCCTGATAAGAACTTGTAGTTATAATGAGCAGGAAGTTGGCCAAAAGAACCTCTTAGAGAACCCAGTCGAATGCCTCAGAAACATCCTGAGAGAAGCGGTTTAGATAGGAATAAGGAAAGATAGGAATTATCAGTTTGTTTTACCCTACAGAAAACTTGCTGATAACAGAGGGAGGGGAGTAAGATTTCAAGTGTTTTACGAGAAAAGTTTCGAGTACATATTCAGAGATTTAGTTTTCATATTCACAAACATTAAGCTACAAATATCGTTTAATATCCGGTTTAGTTTAATATATATATATATATATATATATATATATATATATATATATATATATATATATATATATATATATATATATATATATATATATACATACATACATACATACATACATACATACATACATACATACATACATACATACATCTATGTAGATACCAACACGATTCTCATTTACAACTATCAGGTAGGAAGAAATTATACAAAATCCCACTAAATTCTAGATGATCAAATTATGACCTGCACCGACAGGCATATGGTCCAATCCAAGCAGGGTCCCAAAACCACGGACGACCCCTAGGTAAACCAAAAAGAGACCAAGAAGCAGCCGTAACAAGCAAACGTCGTCGACGGCGTCCCTTCAGAGCAGAAAAGTTCAGTCACCCTGATGGCAATTTTGAATGGTATCGTGTTTGGCCCCGAGCACCTCTTCTAATTCTGGGTGATCCTCGGCAAACAGGATCCGTCTGACTTCTTCGGAGCTCGAGAATGAATCGCTTGCCACCGTCGTTTTTCCCTTTCGCTTCGGTTTCCGCGTGTCTTCTTTTTTTTTTTTTTTGGAGAGGGGGAATGGGGGCGGGGAAGGGGGAGGTGTCTTTCCTATTATGCAATATCATCGCATTCATTTGAGAGTCTGAGTTCTCCGTTAGTGGTGTTCCGGTTATTGATCCGTCGCCATCGAGGATGAATGCAGAGTTGACGCTTATGTGGCATATTCTTGTTTGTGTAGAAATACACAATTTGAGGTTAAAGTCATACCCCCTTGTATACGTGTATATTTGTCGTTCATATATATATGTGTATAAACATATTTTATATATATACATATTTACAGAATATATGTATATATACTGTATATATATATATATATATATATATATATATATATATATATATATATATATATATACATATATAAACGTGTCTACATATGTTAATATATAAACATTTATGAAATATATAAGACATTTCGGTATTTGCACATGGGCATCTGAACCCCAAAATAACATCTGGCTCTCTTCTGTAAAAAAAAAAAAATTTGAGCTGAAATCGAGAATAAATGAGAAATTTATTGTACTGTCATCCAGGAGCGTCATCTGGAACATTTGAAGATATACCAGCAAACCTAGAAATCTTCTTTAAAAGTCAGGGCACACCACAAAGATAAAGTGCAAGAAGCCTCCTAAAGGGAATAGATAATTCAGAAGAAAAGTTCTTGAATGACAAAACAAATACTTAGAGCAGCAAATCAAGACTTTATAAGAAAAACTTGAACGGAGGGTCAACGTCTTTTATTGGGTGGTGTGGGGGCAAGGGTTGCGGGGCGGGGGGCAGGGGGTGTGGGTGGAGTAGATAAATACGTTTACAAAACATGATGCTGTTTCATGACAGTGAGATGCTCGTGATACCGACTGATCATGATTTTCCATACGGGAGACCAGTTTTGGGAAAAAGTTCACAAAATTCAAGTTTTCTAGCACAAGGCAATTCTCATTAATATTTTGCATAAGACGAGAATTTTTTTTCTCTTCCTGTTATGAGAATGTCTATGGGACCATGAGAGAATTATGCGTTGGAAGATTACGTGATTACATTTCTGTCTGAGTTCTTTTAAGTGACATATAATAAGTAAACCATAACCATTCTAAAGTTGTTCAACTGAAAAAGGTATATATATATATATATATATATATATATATATATATATATATATATATATATATATATATATATATATATATATATATATATATATATATATAAAGACAAAATCCACGAAGGAAAGAGAAATAATGGAGTGCTGCAGTGAAGCCTTTCGAGTTGTCGTCCTTTACTTAGCAGACTGAAGAAATATATATTCTTATATTTCTTCAGTCTGTTAAGTAAAGGACGACAAGTCGAAAGGCCTCGCACTACTCCATTGTGTCTCTTTCCTTCCTGGATTTTGTCTTTATTCATATATTCATCATGTTCCATATTTTCGTGGTTCAGTTATACATACATACATACATACATACATACATGTATACATGTATATATATATAATATATATATATATATATATATATATATATATATATATATATATATATATATATATATATATATATTTAAGCTGATCATCTGCCACGTATACAATGCGTTATCTTGAGCGATTCACATTTATGGAAGATAACAATAACTCCAGGAAGGATATATTTAGCTCAATGCAATCTAGTCTCATAGAACGAGATCTATTAGGAATAAATTTAATCATACATAAATTGTGAAAAAAGTATTTTTGAAATGTCACTTCATAAATTTTCTTCTAATTTTTAACAAGAATAAAAGTGACAATGGTGAAAGATACAATTATTCATGTGATTACTGGAAGTGTCTAGCGTACATGAATGCCTCGACCTGAATTGAATGGAATGATTTAAGAACCAAGAAGTCCCTGAATCTAGATCATCAGATGTTTACGAGAGGAAACAAGTGAAAGATGACCCGAAGTTTCTTCGGCGCAATCGAGTTTTCTGTACAGCCGCTACAGCTTATAATCAAGGCCATCGAAAATAGATCTATCTTTCAGTGGTCTCGGTATAATGCTGTATGAGCCGCGACCCATGAGACTTTAACCACTGCCAAAAGTACGATTATGGCTAACATGATCCTTAAATAAAATAAAAACTACTGAGGCTAGAGGGCTGAAATTTGGTAAGTTTTATGATTGGAGGGTGGATGATCAACATACCAATTTGCAGCCCTCTAGCCTGGGCAGTTTTTAAGATCTGAGGGCGGACAGAAAAAGTGCTGGCAGAAAGAAGTGTGGGCAGGAAAAAGTGCGGACAGAATAAAGTGCGGACGGATAGACAAAGTCGGCACAATAGTTTTTTTCTCAGAAAACTAAAACTGACACCACCATTCTACCTGTAATACAACTACCCTTCGTGCTACAGTCGCATCCAATCCTGTGTTCTTAAGAAGCTAAACACCGCATAGAAGTTCCACTCGACGACCTCAAACTCATCCATTCAGGATTCAATCATTAGGGTGGAGGGGCGGTAAGGGGGGAAATTCGCCCAAAACTGGTTCCTAAGCGCCCCTCCTTCAACCCTTCCTAGCCCCTGGCCCCAAGCAGCGTCATATTGGCCGAAAGTACCTGACATTGCATAAAGATCGCGGAGATAAGAAAGCAGAAGATGGTCATAGTAATCATGCAAGCAAAAGGGCAGGGAGAGCGAGAGAGGAGAGAGAGAGAGAGAGAGAGAGAGAGAGAGAGAGAGAGAACCTGTCGGCTAGGGAGGAGCCTCTTCTCCGTTATGTAAAACCAGTTGCTGCATGGCTGAAGGTCGCTCCTCATTGGTCCCGAAGGCGTGGTGGGGATGTGATGTGGGTGGGGGGTGGGGTGGCGGGGCGGGGTAGTGAGGAGGGAAACAAGCGGAGGAGAAAAGGAGATGAAGGAAAATGGGAAGTTTATATATATATATATATATATATATATATATATATATATATATATATATATATATATATATATATAATACTTAAATATGTATATGTATATATACATACATATACATATATATATATATATATATATATATATATATATATATATATATATATATATATATATATATATATATATATATATATATACATATTTGTGCCTTTGAGAATTCTGTAAGCAGAGAAAGAAGTATGATGGGGGAACGAGTGAAATAACATGAATAACACACACACACACACAGAAAGAGAGAGAGAGAGAGAGAGAGAGAGAGAGAGAGAGAGAGAGAGAGAGAGAGAGAGAGAGAGAGACAGACAAACGTGAAAACTACTAAACGAGGTTTAGGCGTGGTGAAGGAAATATAGAATGAGAAAAAGATAGAAAAATGTTTTGTATAAAAAAAGAATACTTCCACAGTCTGTCAATAATATAAGAAACGAATAATTTTAGGCAATGAAAAGGATACTTGAAAGGGAAATTAGAGGTCGGCCCCTCATTACAAAATCCAAAAGAAAACACTCAAGTAAATATTTAAGATTACCACTGTAACACTGCAGTACTCTGGGATTTAAAAAGGGAACGTTATCATTTGTAAAAAAAAAAAAAAAATCAAATTGGGGAAATAAATAAACTGAATCAAGGTATAACTTTTCTCTTTACCTTTAAAGCAATGTCATGAGCATTGCCAATTAAGGGTTGAAAATAATTTAATTCAATCTCAGCAATTTTTGTAAGAGAATAAAAGAACTACAACAAAGAAATTGCCAGGCCAGTATACTTCAGAGACGCTCAGATGAAGCACAAAAAACTAAGTACAAATGCTGCCGGCTCCGAAAATAGGAAACAGTAAGAGCTCAGATTCTATAAAGAGGATTACGTTCTCTTTAACAATTCTCCAAAGAAACCAGGCGAGGTTTCCGAGCATTATTCATACTTTAAAAAACTGATGATACAGTACTGCAATGCAAATAAAACATCACCCTGAGCCAGATTCTCAGAAGTTGGGTGTAGTGAATCCATTCCTCCAACTTCTAGATTTACATAGGCGACTGAATTAAGTATCCTTAAATACGACTAAATTCTTGGAGCTGCAATGATGTGCCATCACCTAATCGGAGACAAGTGGGTTAAGACTAAATGATGTTTTATACCATGAATAATTTCCTCAGCAGAGGAAATAGTCATGAGTCTACCTAATCTGAAACTAGATTGCCGTAAAGGAGTTTTCAAAATCAACCTGATCTTTGGTCTAATTGTTCATAAGGGAGTTCCTGTGAGTCGACCTTTCCTGGAGTCAGAATTTCATAAAGGAAAGTTTCTGTGGGTTACCCTTATGTGGAGTTTGATTTCACAAGGGGAGTTTTTATGTGTCCACTTTACCTTAGCCGAGATTCTCAATGGAAAGTATATACCATGAGTTGTCATCATCCGGGAGTAGGTTCTAGTTTTATGAATGACCTCATTTGCAAATAAATCCCCAGATCAAGAAGTTTTTGTTAGTTAACCTCACACTGGGGGTAAATTCTCAAAAGAAACTCACCGAGGGGTACATTCTTAGGCATGGGGTTTTCCCTGGCCAGCTTTATTTAGAGCTAGATTCTGCTAATGAATTTCAGGGTAAAATGACCTGGGGCTATATTCACAGATTTGGGAGTTTTATGGGTCAAGCTTAACAAGAAATCTACTTTTTACAGAACGTCCTCATGAGTTAGCCCTTTCTGGATTTAAACTGTCGGATGATAGAGGTTTCAAGGGTTAATCTCACTTTGGGTTAAACTCTGAAAATGAAGTTCAACATCGGCCTAATTTAGGTTTTCGAAAAGTCCTCTTGAGATGGCTCACCCAATCAAAGATTCATAAGTTACAGACTCTCCATGAGTCCTCCTGCTTTCCTCTGGAGTTTTGAAAGAGTTTTCATTGGCAGACTTCACCAGGGGCGAGATTTTCAGACAGAAGGGGGGCGTCCAGAGCCGGCCTAGTTTAAATCTAAATTCTGGAAGAGAAGTTTTCATGAGTCTACCGCACCTGAGAGCAGATTTCGAAGTGGGAACGTTTCCATGTTATAGTGAAAACTGAAACATGGAAACGTTCCTACTTCGAAACATTTCCACGTTTCAGTTTTCACTACAACACGGAAACGTTCCTAATTCGAAACGTTTCCAAGTTTCAGTTTTCACCACCGCAACATGGGAACGTTTCTACTTCGAAACGTTTCCATGCTGTAGTGAAAACGTTTCGAAGTAGGAACGTTTCCATGTTTCAATTTTCACTACAACATGGAAGCGTTCCTAGTTCGAAATCTACTCTCAGGTGAGGCAGACTCGTGAAAACTCCTCTTCGGGAATTTAGATTGAAACTGGGCCGGCTCTGGACGCCCCTTCTGTCTGAAAATCTCGTCTCTGGTGAAGTCTGACAACGAAAACTCTTTCAAAACTCCAGAGGAAATTTTCTAATGAAGCTCAAAAAATGACGACGTAAGTTACTGGGAATTTTCATAGGAAATGAAAGAACTAGAGTGAAACTAATCTCATTCGCAGTATCACGAACGATTTTGTTTATCCATTGTATTCCCCAGTCATGATAAGGAAATGCTTGGGAGAGATTTGATTGTCAGCAAGGTCACACTGAACTCTCAGGATATCTGAGTCATACCTGTCTATCATTTATGACTTTTGTAACTCTCTGCTCGCCCACTTGTAGTGAAGTTTCACTTATGTTATTCAGAAGTGGGGAGCTTTTTTTCACATCAGCACGTTGGTATATCATTAATTGGAATGCAATATTAACGTAATTGTGCAGTGTCAGAAAACTGTTTAACTCTGAAATAAAGCTTATACATGGCTTTTAGAAGTATTGCAACCTTACGGAGCCTCACAAGTACAAGTTATTATTATAAAGAAACTAAAAACGAAATAGCATCAGTGATACTTTGCCTTAAACTTTACTCATCTCGTCTCAAAATATCTTTCATAATATCTTTGAGAATTTCAACGCTAATGGTTGGAAATGCTTATCGCACGATGTAATTCCATTTTTTTCTGTTTAATGCGTTAAGTTTGTTACGAACGTCAAGTGTTTGTAAGTGTTTAGTGTAGGCAAATATTAGATACTGTTTGCCATAGGAAATTTGATACGTAACATGCAAAGATATTCAGAGAACAATTCCCTAGTTCAAGAACCATTAGAAGCTGATATAATTACGTGGTATAATTGCAGGGTGCTCTGCACATACACACACACACACACACACACACACACACACACACGCACGTATGCACGCACGCACACGCACACACACCCACGCGCGCGCGCACACGCAGCCGAAGCAATTCAGCCATCAGTTAAGGGAAGACAACGGTAACGACCTGAAGATGGGATGTTACGTAACTCTCTCGACATTCCGAGTGAAGCCGCAAGCAAGGTATTTCGTGTAAGAACTAAAAGATCGTTTTCCTTTCGGCCGTTACATTGTTGTCGCATTGCAAGGTCATGCAAGGTCAATGGGAACACACAGGGCCTTTTATTTTTTTGCCACCGAGATCTCCAACATGATCGGAGAGAGGAGAGAGAGAGAGAGAGAGAGAGAGAGAGAGGGGTGTCCGATATTACCGACATGAGCATTGAACTGCAGCCATTATCTCAATCTGTCCTTGTTACTTTTTCCCAAGAATGACCAAAACGTTTTGTCCATTTACGTCAATGGAATCTTCTTCTTTGCCTGACATTTAAGCGGTCGTAAGATTGGAGCTTGGATTCTCGGAGCAAATTCGTAGTGTATGACGTAAGGGGTGACCTTTTCAGTTATAGAAATTCGTTGTAACTGTTTTTTCTGTCGTTCTAATATAAATAAACGTTCGATTAAAGACGAACGTGTTGTCTGTTCTTTGTTTTTTGGTTTCGTAAGTTTTCCATTTCGTTCCGTTCCAAGCGAATTTTTTACCTCTCCCAGCTCATAACGCAGTTACTGAAACTCCCGAGAAAAGAGATGCATAATTATGTAATGTGATACAAGTACCATTGACCCCTTTATCAATTCTTTTGTATACTGCAATCGTCATCAAAAAACGGAAATAATAGTCAATAAATCAGTGCACTGAACTACCCAAGAACTGACATGACAATGAAAGTACATAACAAAATCAAAGAGTAAAACGTTTATGCACAGGAAATACATGGCTCTAGGAGGCATGATATTCACAAATTCTAGGAAACAAGATACAGTATCGCGTTTGAGCCTCATATCCAACGGATGTTTCAGTCAGGACAACAACCTGAACTATAAAACACATCGCTGGTGAAATAATTAATGTGATGAAAGAAAGAGCAATCTCAAGTAAATATAGATTAATACTGATCACATTTACTCTCTCAACTCTAATATATTGCTGGTGAAATAAATAATAATATGGAGAAAGGGCAATATCATGTAAACATAGATTAATATTGATCACATTTACTCTCTCAACTCTAATACATCACTAGTGAAATAAATAATATTATAGAGAAAGGGCAATATCAAGTAAACATAGACTAATATTGATCACATTTCCTCTCTCAACTCTAATACATCACTGGTGAAATAAATTAAATGATGGAGAAAGAGCAATATCGAGTAAATATAGATTAATATTGATCACATTTACTCTCTCAACTCTAATATATCAATGGTGAAATAAATAATATGAGGGAGAAAGAGCAATATAGAGTAAATATAGACTAATATTGATCACATTTACTCTCTCATCACTGGTGAAATAAATTAAATTAATTAAATACATCACTGGTGTAATAAATTAAATGATGGAAGAAAGAGTAATAAGAGCAATCACATTTACTTGATATCACTGGTGAAATTAATTAAATTTTGGAAGAAAAGATTGTAAATAAGATTGATATTGATCACACTTACTCTCTCAACTCTAATACATCACTGGTGAAATAAATTAAATGATGGAGAAAGAGCAATATCGAGTAAATATAGATTAATATTGATCTCTAACACATCACCGGTGTAATAAATTAAATGATGGAAGAAAGAGTAATATCGAGTAAATATAGATTAACATTAATCACATTTACTCTCTCAGCTCTAATATATCACTGGCGAAATTAATTAAATTTTGGAAGAAAGAGCAATATTGAGTAAATAAGATTGATATTGCTCACACTTACTCTCTCAACTCTAATACGTCACTGGTGAAATAAATTAAATGATGGAGAAAGAGCAATATCGAGTAAATATAGATTAACATTAATCACATTTAATCTCTCAGTTTTATCCTTTTCCAAATACTTTTGAACTCTTAATAATTTTTGTAGTTTTGCGTAAACATACTTTACACCACATTAGGTTACATTTTACAAACCTAGGCAGTTCCTCGTTGGGAAAGTCGGTAGAGTTGTTGGCTAGCACTCGCTAGGCCCGAGTTCGAGCCTCCGGCCGGCTAATGAAGAATTATAGGAATTTATTTCTGGTTGTAGAAATTAATCTCTCGCTATAATGTGGTTCGGATTCCACAATAAGCTGTAGGTCCCGTTGCTAGGTAACCAATTGGTTCTTAGCCACGTAAAAGAAGTTTAATCCTTCAGGCCAGCCCTAGGAGAGCTGTTAATCAGCTCAGTGGTCTGGTAAAACTAAGGTATACTTAACTTACAAACCTAGGCTTTGACAACAGTGAATTGCCAGCAAGAGCCAGTTTTTCTTCATGGAAATCCGAAAAATCCCTCGTGATTTTTTTGCCACTCTATATATATATATATATATATATATATATATATATATATATATATTATAATAAACTTCGAAATCCTGATTATGACAGGTGAATTGCATCTTGAAATTTAAGAAGATATGATGTCCGTCTCAATAACAATGATCCATCAGTTAAGTCTTGTGCAATTATGGGCTGAAAATGTAAATACTGAAGCGCTGTTTAACTTTAAAAAAAAACATACTCTGGGTCTTATTCACCACGCAAAGTATATGATTATTACTAACGGCCTTGAGCGTGTTTTCCTATTGTCTATTACATTCGGTAATATCCTAAACTTTCGTTGATTTTTTATATAATGTGAGATGATTGTACAGAAATTATGAAGTGTAATCGTATCTCTACGTGCAAAAACACACGTTTATTGTAAGCATAATGCATATGCGTGAATAGATGCATAAATGCAAATGCATAAATGCAGGTTCATTAGAATACCATCGCGCATCCCAACAATGGAATCCTTGTCCATGTGTCTTGAACTCGTTCGAAAAGTCGTGAACACGAACGCTGCTGTCGAAAGGGGGGCGGGGGGGGGGGGCGGTGTCCTGACCTTGACCACAGACACGTACGAAAACTAAAAATTCTTTACCAACACATCTTAGTCACTAGGCGGATCTTGCATTAAAACTTTTCTGAAGTCTGACGACTGCTGCCTAGGTGCCGCGCAGGGTTCGCGCGGCCCGGCCAGTGAACTTTAAACCGCAATGGAAATAAAAGGTGGAGGAATAATATTGGAATCACAAGAGGGCATATTTAAGGAGTCGTCGAATGCATGGGTGGTTAGGGGTAATGCTGAGTAATGAAAGTATTAGAGTTTATTTTTATGAAATGAAATATGATTATTGTAAATTATATAACGAAGAAGCCGTCGAAAAATTAAATGCTAGAAAATAATGGGTAAATATATACACATATACATATATATATATATATATATATATATATATATATATGTATCTATGTATATATGTATACTTATGCGTGTGTGTAACTAAAAATCTCTTACTGTTCTCCTTTTGTATCATACATTTACAAAGTATGGAAAGATTTTTTTTTATTCAAGAAGAACTGAGACTCCAAAACTAGCGAAATCTAAGGTTCCGCTAATGTTTGAAAATAAAGAAAATGACAAATTGATGACAACTGAATCAGATAATATGACGTAATGGTTTAAGTATAATCTGCATCTGACAATGGTAGGCAGATATTCCTTCTACGGCAATATCACCTGGTTCCCCGTTCCTGCACTGGAGACTTTTGCATTTATGTACGTTCGCTCTTTCGAAAAATAAAATAAAATAACAACGGCTAAGAATGCTTTGCGGTTGAATATTATCCAGCGGTTAGATTTTATGCCGTTAAGAAGTGCTTTTGAACCGTCATGCATCAAGTGAATATAAGAAGTGCTTTTGAACCGTCATGCATCAAGTGAATATTGTCTTTCTCCCAGAAAACATATTCAAATTGGATATGTTTTCCAAGCATTATTATACCTGGAAAGAACACACCTAAGAGTTATGTCCACTCATCGTAAGGTTAACAAATGAATGCGGATTGAATTTGATTAATGCACAGCAATGATAAAATGATAATCAATCAAACAGAATATTTATCAGGAAGCCATAAATTCGCGAAAGACGATGTTCAACTTCTTTTTCTTTCAAGAGTTAATCTTTAGCACGCATTCATACCAAATGAACGAGTTCGCACAGACTGCAAAAATCTCTTACAGTTTTTAAAAGATCACATAGAGCGCCAACCAATTCCTATAGTGGCCTTCCAGTATTTACCTTCAGTAAATATGTCATGCGATTTAGCGGGCATTGCCTGCATCGATAAGCCCCTGAATCGACATTTCGGCGAAATGGCACGATGCCTGACATCCCGGTACCCCGGTGCTTGTTCCTCATTTCTGATAAACTGCGGAAAATTCTTCGTGGCACTAATATCGACTATAAAGAAGTTTATGAAAGGCTTTAATGGTACCTTGCAAACTATAAGGTTCTCGTACCTTGATTTAGTTGGCTTCCAGAGTTATTTATCAAAAGATATCGGTAATTTTAACAACAATGTATGTCGGAAAAAAAAAAGCCAGTGAACCCTGAGAGTTGTATTATGGCCTCCTTAGACTAATGACTAATGAGCATCGGCACCCGTAACACTACTTGGATGATCATCTCAAAGGTTTGCATTCTTGTAGGTATGACACAGACGCTTGATCGAAGATGGAAGCCTACGCTCATGCACTGCGCAATAACTAACATATATAGAGCATATATATATATATATATATATATATATATATATATATATATATATATATATATATATATATATATATATATATATATATATATATATATATATATATATATATATGTATATATATATAATGTATATATATATATATATATATATAAATATATATATATATATATATATATATATATATATATATATATAATGTGTATATATATATATATATATATACATATAATGTATATATATATATATATATATATATATATATATATATATATATATATATATATATATATACACACACACACACATATTTACATACTACAATAAAAGCTAATATATGTTTCATATAAATGTATATCTGACACACATATATATACAATAAAAGCTAAATATTTTCGTCTGACACCAACAGTAGGTATTGGGAACAATGATAATCTTAAAAAACCCACAAGTCACTTAATCAATTTTGTTAACCGTATTTCGATATATCACCTTCTACGTGAAACATCACCAGTCGATATGCCAGCTGAGCTAAAGATCCCAGCACGCAAGCAAAAAAAGTCATATTATTTGCCCCAAAAGTTTCCGCTTGCCACAAAAACTAGTCCCCTAATAATAAAATTTCATTCATGCAAGACACAACACCAGGAAACCGTATCAGAACACGAGAACAACAACAAAACAGAAGTCGAGAATCACTGGGTCCACGAGATTCGACTGATATATTTTGCTAACACGTCGGAGGGTTTCAGGAACCTGCATATCTTGGCTCTGATGAATAAGAGGAATTCGATCACTCACCGTCCGGGAACCTTATATAATCATCACTTGTTCAAAGCAACAAAGGCAACGCCTCGGTTCACACATCCAGGAAAGCAAACGAGACAGGTACATGAATCGTTGCCGTATGACAAAAGGTCTAAATAAGTCAGCGGTCTCGGATTTAATCACTTGGCGCCTGTATAGACTCGTGCTCACACTCCTTACTGGTACTAATTGTGCTTCTTGAAAATCAATGAGTGAGGATTCTTCCGAGCAACTATTCTTAATAACAAATACACTCTGCAGATCCGTGGCAAGTCACCGAACACATAGAGAGAAGTTGGAGGAAAGGGGGTGGAGAGAGAGAGAGAGAGAGAGAGAGAGAGAGAGAGAGAGAGAGAGGGAGGAGAGATTTGCATAGCGTTGGCGGGGTCGAAAATAGTGTCCTTTCATGGCAGTGGTGCTCAACCTACGATGACCTTCTCATTGATATGCCGGAGGAGGAGGAGGTGGTGGAGGAGGAGGAGGAGAACCGCCTTATTTAGGGCTGTCTTGGGGCAAATAGTTCTATCTTCCTGACGTAGCCGGATGTATGCTACAGGAGGCGGAATGTGGCAGCTGTTTTTCAAGGAAGGGGTTGTTTAGCGGGGGCCGGGGGCGGGGGGAATCATGACAGAGGTCATTGTATGGCGTGAGGGTCCGCGATGTTTGTAGAGGAGAAGAAGAAAGGAGGGAGGTCGTTAGCCGTATAGGATTATGATGGATCAAAGTGAGCATGCTGAAAGCTTGAACTCAAGTCTAGAGGGCCCTGACTTGAAATATAATTAATTCGCATATTTTACCATCTTTTTCGCACAATAAATAATGACATGCGTACAAGGACACCCATAAAATAAAAGAATACGTAAGGGTTATAATCTCAAAAAATGAACCACTCTGCAATTTTTTATGGCACTTGTGCTAATATTTGTGTGCTTATCAAAATAGCCTATTACCAGGAAGAGTCACAGATTCGATTAAGATCGTATTTACGTGGTAAGTTTAGTGGCATGCAAAGGGCAAAGACAGTCTGGATTGAAATCCCTCATTTGAAGATCTTCATGAATTAAACGCTTAAGGTAAATTGATCTGAAATATTTGCTCAATTATAAATTGTAGTTGGATAGAAAAAGTCTTCGAATTTATATAAAAAAAACCCTTAATAGTACTGAATGATTTTTTTCTAAGGTGAACGATCTCCTGTCACAGGCATCGCTATTGTTCTTATTAAACAATTCACGAACGGTCTCTCCCTTATATGAAATATTTATACAAACAACGGAACAAGCAAATCCAACTCTATTCATGAGCACAAAAATCCTCCAAGTGCTTGCAAAATCATGCAAATACACGAGAACAAAAAGATTCAGATAATTTAAAAGATTTCCCGGATTTGAAAAATATTTATGTGATAGGAAACATGTACTCGTAATTTCAAATAAAAATCCTCATTGCACAGAAAGTCTTTCATAATATGCCGAAGCTCTTCGCTAGGAATAGACTTTATAGGATAATCATGGGTAATTTTGGTGAAGCATTTTTTAGGTAAAAACAAGCTCAAAGATTTATCCAAGTCCTTTATAGAGAATAGAATATAGAATTTAGGCCAAAGGCCGAGCGCTGGGACCTATGAGGTCATTCAGCGCTGAAAGGAAAAATTGACTGTAAGAAGGTTTGAAAGATGCATCAGGAGGAAAACCTTGCAGTTGCACTTTGAAACAATTGTTAGAGAGGGTGGAAAGTCAGATGGAAGGAAGGGAATATGAACGGAGGTACAGTAAAAGGAATGAAAGAGGTTGCAGCTATGGATCGAAGGGAGGCTGCAAAGACCCTCAAGTAATGCCTACAGCGTACCACGTGAGGTGCACTGACCCAAATCCTTTATAATAATGAAATGGTACTTACAATTTTTTCTTATATAAGATTCCTTTTCTGTGAATCAGAAATCGCTTTGACAACCCTCCCACCATACTTGCAATGTAAATAGATGATTTCTCTTGAATGACAGTCGATCAACTGAAGTTTCTCAGAGCAATGACGTCTTCACATAAAAAAAAATTCTTCCTGAAATTGAATGTTTCCGTGGTTTTAAAATGATCCTAATATGACTGACAGATTCTCAGATTCTTATAATTAGGGAAAAACTAGTTTAAAACGAAATTTGAAATCTGAATTAAAATTTAGGACTGTGAATCTCGGATTTTCATGTGAATTCCATAACCTCATAGGAGGTATAGAACCATACAAATTAAATGTCGTCGTATAAATCAAATAAGATTTTAGGTGTGAAAAATCTTAGCGTATCAAACCCACTATACAGGAACAATAAAATTTTCATATCTGCTTGGCCAGTGGAATCTAGTTAATCAAAAGATATTTATTGGAAGTGCAAATCCTCCAGCGAAGTAAATACATCATATTCAATGGTTCTCATACGAATATTCTTTTTCTGTACGTACACATAAAATCTATTCACCAGTCAAGTAACCACAAAATCAGAAAATATCCGTGACAAGAATTTTAAGATAGTGAAAGATGTGTTCCTCTAAAGAATTGCTGTATTTATGTTAATGAGAAATGACAGAGAGTCAGCTTGAAAGAAATCTCTACTGAGGTAAATAAAAAAACAAACCTTTTTGGTAATGTTGTTATAACAAAAGAAATGCGGCACAACGCTTTACCAGTTGTTAAGTAGTGAGACAGCGATAATTCAGGGCGGCGGCGTCTGGAACCTCGGTGGGTTAAAAATAGCAAACTTTTACAGGGTTCGCGACAGGGCACCCATAAGATTAAAAAAGAAAGAAAAAACAAAAACAAAAGACTGCCAAATGAATGTTTTTTCACGAGAAACTCCTGCTATCATGTCCTTATTCGCCTTCGAATCAGTAACTGATGAGCTGATCGGTCTTGCTTTGTTTTCGCAATAGCAGTGGTTAAATGACGCAACACAGGTTAAAACCAGTTCGCAGACGAGGTGGACACGCCAAGGCCCGCGCAATGAGATGCATTACGCGGTTTTCATCAAGACGATTAGATAACACAACCGAAAGAGACCTGAATTTATGTCCGGAGACCTGAGAATCATTGAGCGTAATGATATCTCTTCAGCTGTGGGAGGAACACAGGAGAAATTTGTGGGAAAGATATAAGTCCGAAATCAATCGGTTTGCTATCAAAAAAATTATTTTTACACTAAAACGATTCACAGTTTTTTAAAATAAAAATCTAGCAGTGTATATAAAATCGTGCTCACAGAGGACATCAGTAGTCTTTAACTCTAAAAACATACCATAATGATAAGGGCTTAATTCCCAGTTGACCCCTTGAATTTCGCCCAGTGGTGACAATACGCAACCGTAGTTTGAAATGAGATGTTTAAATTTGAAATTTATTGCTTATTTTAGCAGTTCTAAAACTTCTAAAGAGTTATGGTTAATAACTATCCAGCAAAGACAGTATTACTTGCCCAAGTGAATAACTAGCCAATTAACATTGAACAATAAAATCTCGTTCTTAGTAGTAAAATATTCCCTTCAGGTGACTTAAATATCCTAGAATTCTTAGTTCCTCACCGGGCCAGACACCCATCCATCCATCAAAAAAAAAAAAAAAAAAAAAAAAGGTATTTGTAGGTATGAACCCCTTTTTCACTGGAACATTGTACTGAATTATATCAAAGATTTAACCCCTTGTGGATGTAGGATCACAAAGTTTTAGTCGTGTGTTGAATACCTCCAGTTCATCAATTCTGACCTGGAAGGTGGTTACAAAGTTAGCTACGTTTGCATAGGGCTGAAGTATAGCCATAGCTCAGATATCTACTCTAATTAGCACGAGCTGTTTTTAGTTCGTCGTTGGACGGGTCGGTACAGTTCTCAGCTAGCTCTTTGCTGGCCCACGTTCGAGTCTCCGACCGGCCAATGAAGAATTAGAGGAATTTATTTCTGGTGATAGAAATTCATTTCTCGTTGTAATGTGGTTCGGATTCCACAAAAAGCTGTAGGTCCCGTTGCTAGGTAACCAATTGGTTCTCAGCCACGTAAAATAAAATCTAATCCTTCGGGCCCAGCCCTCTCTAGGAGAGCTGTTAATCAGCTCAGTGGTCTGGTTAAACTAAGGTGTACTTAACTTTCCCCTTTCTTGGAATGAAAAGACATCTCCCTCATTTGCTTTAAAACTAAAGACTACTGTATTTTTTTTTTATACTAAATAATGATTATCTGATGAAGGGTCGAGCATATGCTGGCAGAGATATCTAACAGATGTGGCGGTGTGGCCATAACCAATCAGAATTAAAATGATGTTTAAAAGGTTATTTCTGCAAGACATCCGCTCAGTCGATGTAGATATTTATCTAAAAAGATACTGTCTGGATGAGACAGCAATTGGGATTTTGCAATAGTCATAAGAAGGGATGCATGCCATGGGATAGTGATCGATGCAGTACTTTGATATTTTTTGGGAGAAATGATAGCCAAATCCCAAAAAGATGGGCTCAAGTAATTGTGATACTGCCCAAGAGGTGCTAAGTTTCATTTACAGTGAGAGTCCTGCCAAAACCTTTCCCTGGCACAGCAACTGAAAGGATACCCCAATACCTGGGCGTGAGTACAGTCGCACTCATGAGGAAGACAGACGTGAGAAAGGGCTGCCGGTCCTTGATAGAGGAACCTGACAACATGTCTTTCTCAAGGAGGCTAGTGAAAAAACTCACTATTTTGACTAGTGAAAAAGCTCACTACTTTGACTAGTGAAAAACTCACTATTTAGGGAAGGGTGGCAAGAAGAGAAGAGACCTCCTTATAATTCACTAATCAAACTTGCAGACACTTTACCTACAGACAGTTTTAAGGGAGGAGTGCTTCTTTGGACAGTGCATAAACATCTGGCAGCCCAGTAAAAGACGGGTCGCATTAGAATACATTCTGTGTAGCCTTCAAGAACGAAGATGGTCTCTAGACTCCCAAGAAATATGTTGAATGTGAGGATGATGGTGAGACAACCAAAGGGAAATCTGTCTGGTAGTGAAGAAGATTTTCATCATTACTGATACGGTCAGTTTTACGAAAGTTACATGAATTTCAAGGGAATGAAATACAGCAAGGTATAAAAATCCATACCATTCTGTCTCTTCATTTAAATACCTCATCTGTAGCAGCTGATTGCGCAAATTATAGTGTCGTAAGTTTTAGTGCTGTCCTTCAAGATTGTTTTGTTGTTATTCTCTAAAGTGCCGTATACTTTATTTTTTTTATTAAAAGTTCTCTTCAAGTTCCCTTTGTTATAGCGAAATATTTTTCTTATGATCCAAGCCTCCACATGTCTTCCACTTTATTTTCTTAGCCTATACTGCTGCTCGTATTTAATCTCCTGATGAACTGTCCTCAGCTGAGAAGGTGTTTAAGTTTCATTCTTTCAGAGACACTTTCCTTCTGTTTCCATGTCTGTTGCCGTTTACTCCGTTTGATGGAAACGAAATTCACCCTCTTGGTCGTTCGGAAAGTCTTCTGACTTTTCCTGGAGAGATAACAAAATTTGATTTCCTTTATGCTGACCAGATACTTCCTATTGGATATGGTATGTCAATATTCACAGCCTCTTCTTTCTTGCTTACCCTCTTGACAGGTCTGAACTAAGGCCAGATCATCAGATCAATGACTGCTTTAAAACCTCTTTATCTGATCTTTACAGAATTTGCCATTATGATCCCCCATAGGGTGTAATTGTTTGACACTTTCACTTTCGCTCTGAATCTGTTCACTCAAATCTAATAAATGGGTGAACACAAAGCTTAGCAGTTACTGGATGCAAACAATTTAGGACTGTGTGTTACAAAACAGCAATTACTAGGAGCCACATGACCTAAACATGTTCTGAGTTTGAATTATGCCTTTAATTATATTATATAATGTTCTTCAAAGTACTGTGATATTAATATCTTTAGTAGTACAGAAATTATCATTAAATATTTGTGAATCCTATAATTTTATAACAAAGATTAAACACTGACTATTATTAATCATAAAGGTTATTATTACGTTGCATAATCCATCAGGAGTTCACCAGTACTTCAGCAACTTTTCCTATTTTTTAGACGGAGCAAGGAACTAAATTAATTATGGTGAGTCGCAAATATTTCTTGAAATTTTACGATATCGGATGCAGTTACTACTCACATCGACTTGAAAATCTGGCAGCTACCAAAACACTGCTCTGGCAATTCCACGTGGCCTTCAACTATCATACTTTACTGACAAATCTGATAAAGTCAGAAATAAAATAGAACCAGTTGTCTCTATTGGTTTGTTCTGCAGGGTGAAATCTGATAGTCTGTGAGCCATTCATAAAGCAGAGAGAGAGAGAGAGAGAGAGAGAGAGAGAGAGAGAGAGAGAAGAGATCATTGTGGTGGTTAATTGTACGTTTGTGCCAGATTAAGCCATTAATTTTCGTTATGCTGAATTTCCCTTTTTTATTCTTTAGATGAAAATATACACACAGCTGATCTACAAAAAGTACAAAAGGTGACAGATAATAATCATGTGCAGAGTAATGACAACAGGCAGAGAGGCAGTATTTACAATGTGAGCCCATATATTATACGTCATTTTATTATCCGATCTTTTTGTAACCCTGCTAATTGAAAACCCCGAATCTGCTGCATCTGCCTCAAACGCTCTTATGTAAAGCCATAAACGTTCTTTTATAAAACTATAATTAGCTTCCATTTAGCAGCTGGTCAACCTAACGGTCGGAAAAATACCCGGGAGGTTCAGTAGGAGAATAGGTACCAGCCCTCGGGCTGGGGAGTTAAACAGTAGGCCTAGCGACACACTGGCCACGTGTCATAGGCATTGGGACCTGTCCTCCACTGGCTGTCGGCCTAAGAAACAGGAGATCAGCGCCTACCCTATAAGCCTACAAAGCCCCAGGAGGACTTTAACTAACTTTAACTTAGAATTTTAAAGCTAATTATTTCCTGTAGTTCTGCAGAAGATTTCAGATTTAAACTGGCTAATTACACTGCAAACAATTTTCAAGTATAAATAGATTGTGTTAAAACAAGAGGGGCTGTAGATTTACAACTCTTATCTGTGTTGCAGTAACCAGAGCCTCGATGGCTAGGTCGGTAGAGCAGCAGCCTCGGACTTCAAATCCACAGCTGACCGGTTAGAGAGGCGTACACTTTGCTATCCGTGTAGACACCCCGGGATTATGTATGTAAACAACGGATAGGTTTGCTTGAAAGCAAATGGGTGTTACAGACTAATACACACACAAACAAAGCCACTCCAACATCTTCTAAAAACATAACAGACACCTCACACGTCTCGAACTGTCGACCTAACTGCTCAACCCTCCTCGCTGCTGGGAGAAAGGGAGCTGGGGATTTGGTACAATACATGTACACATGCGCTACAGGGGTCTAAGCGATGTCAGGCAGGGCAGCTGATCGAGGCTACGGCCTACCCCAACGCCAAATCAAAGTCCTTCAAAAGAAGGCATCGTGCTTACCCCATATAAAAATGGGAAAAAGCACGTTAAACAAAGAAGAAGATCTGTGTTGCAGTAACCAAAGGGCAGCCGTGATTTAAAAAGGTTCTTATGTTCTAGTTATCAAACGCATAACACTTTCTACAACTGATTATGCTGAAAAACCACGCAACACCCCTAAGCAAACTTATCCTACTTTTACATGAAATATATAATTTATTCTTCGTTTTTTTCCCTTAGATAGGATGGGATAGGTCGTTCCTTTAATCAAGAAAGCTGTGTAAAACAATTACTTATCAAATATTCATTCATTATAGTTGCGAAAATGCAAATTAACTCTACTGGTTTATAGCGAAGCAACTTCAGAGCC
>NC_089767.1:25652008-25669508 GCF_040412425.1 Macrobrachium rosenbergii | reverse complement strand
CCCTGCAATCTCTGTCATCTTATTCGCTTTCCATAAGTTTATTTTCGAAGTTTGTTTTTCACTGATTATTAGTGATTCTGCAAATAATTCTAATATGCCTCAAATTTAAATGCTTTTTGGTTTTCTGTAATAAAAAACTATTGTGCCGGCCTTGTCTGTCCGTCAGCACTTTTTCTGTTCGCCCTTAGATCTTAGAAACTACTGAGGCTAGAGAGCTGCAAATTTGCTATGTTGATCATCCACACTCCAATCATCAAACATACCAAATTGCAGACCTCTAGCCTCAGTAGTTTTAATTTTATTTAAGGTTTAAGTTAACCATAATCATGCTTCTAGCAACGATATAGGATAGGCCACTACCAGGCCGTGGTTAAAGTTTCATGGGCCGCGGCTCACACAGCGTTATACCGAGACCACCGAAAGATAGATCTATTTTCGGTGGCCATGATCATGCAATGCAGCAGCTGTGCAGAAAACTCGATTGTGGCGAAGAAACTTCGGCGCATTTTTTACTTGTTTATACTACTAATTAAAGATGGAACCGACTTCTGTGATATATATTTTGCTAAGCATGACTCATCAGAGCAAGCGAAGGCCATAAGACTTAAACCAACTTTACTAGATACAAAATTCTAATAAGCTGGAATTGGGGCTGAAATGGGAGATTCGTTCAGTGAAACACATTGCTGAAAAAGAGATGTATCAAACTTTAAGACGACCCTGCTAATGTTACTATTACTTCGTGAATCTTTGCGAGTCAGGTGGACAGACCCCTAGTTGCTTTGAGAAGAATTATCTTTAAAATCAAATTTATGGCTCAGCATTAAAAATTTCCCATTAATTCTTAGGGCAATGTTTAGTCATTACTGCGTCCCGCAAATCATACTCTTCTAAATAATCATGGATGCTGCAACTGAACGAGTTATGTTATCCAACTCTAAATCATAAGACTACAGATATACTTGTAGTAATCCAGGTTGGATTCTATTCTACATGAAAGTTTTTATCTAGCAAGTACATTAATTGATACAGTTATTTAAGTTTACTGTAAGAATATTTAATTCAGTGCTACACCAAGAATGTTAAAATTTTCCCGTTAAAATGAACTAAATCCATAAAATCCCATAAGCAACTTGTAGTTGGTACATTAATTGCCTCGTAGTCATTAAAATGCATGTAGTGGCTTAACTGGTGTTTGTAAATTATGATTATTGTTTTAACAAGGGTCTTTCCATGCATAATTCAATTCCAGGGATGTGTTATTGAAAGATAAAGCCAGATAAACTGCAAAGGTACAGTTAGCAAAATACATTTATTTATTGGTTTGCCTAGGATGCAAGGCATAAGAAATGGCTGAATATATCTTTCACTTCGCTGAAATGTGGCAATTAAAAAAATTTTGAGCACGCACCTTTGTATGCCCATCTTTAGTTCAGAGTGGGTTCATATTTAATGGCAGTGGTGAACTTTTTATTGCAAAATGTTGAGGAATGACGAGAGATTTAGTTTATCATCTATTCCGTAAAATCGACTCTCAGCTGTGGCCTCTTTATGCTACGATTCTCAATACGTGGGAAGGACTGTAGAGTGACTTTAGCCAATGCCACTGCTACGATAATATGAATTCTGGTAGAAAGAGTTATTCAAGAAGATAACAAATGTTATACGCGGTATGTGGGAGCTAATGATATAAACATGAAAACGTCAGCGTCTTTACATAGTAGTAATAGTTAACTAGCTAAAATTAACTGTCAACATTTGTCTTTCTAGGAAACATTTACTTTTAAAATACTTTTGATTTATTTTATTGTTAACATTCTATAACTGACAGATTCCACGCCAATACCCATTCAGACATTTCAGATCACCATCAACTATTATCCCATTGCCAGTCACCTTCATAAAATTGTGTTGTCGTGGTAGATGTTATCGTAAGAGCATTCTCACTCCTTTTCCTAGTCTTTTCATTGCTTAACGCTTATGAAGGCGTTTCTTTACAATTGACACCGTCATCCAGGCACATGATGCTACAAAAAAAAATGCTAATGCTGTACTAGAACTAAAAGCCACTTAAAAGTTATCTATAGTCATACCCACTGAACGCAGACTGACACGGCATTAAAATCAGTAACAGATATACTTATGGCCTTTATGTTAAATAGTAATTAACATAATTTAGGAGAGGTATATAAATGGTATTATGTCAGCAGGTACCTCTGTAAAGAAAACAAGTAAGTGTATGTTCTTTGTACAATAAGAAATCACAGCCAAAGATGTATCCTGATCTTTTAACTGAGTATAGGACGCAAAAGCACTTTAAAGGTCAATTAACAGTAAATAGCTCAAGGCCCACTTTGATAGACAAAATTAAACTAATATATCTTGGATTCATTACATCTGCTTTACCTCTTTATTAGCTAGAAAACTGTTAGCCAACCTTTGGAAAAAAAACTGCAGTGCTTCATAAGTCCTTTGCATCTAAGGAATCGTTGGATATTATAAATCTCTAGTCTGCCAAAGAGAACATTAAATTATTTACTGTTAACTGACTTTGGAATGGTTTTTGCATCCTGTATCAGTTAGAAGATCAGGGTAATAAATTTAACAGGGATCTAGAGCAGACCAATAAGTGGTAAACTCAGTGGACTCCATTTATATACTGTTTTTGTACCATGATCCAACTTTACGATGCAATCTCCATATTTTGCTGAAGGAAGAGTGCTTCTGGCAAATGGGTGCATGTCTAAGGTCATTGGTTATTTTTATTTATCTATTTATCGCTTACTTTTTTATTCATGTACATATCTATTTCTTTGCAATTGACTCTACTTCTCTTGGCTTCTGTTTGATCTTTTTATAAGATGAATCTTATTTTGGGTTTGCTTCATGTAAATGTAAGAACAACCTTATAAAAATAATAAGAACAAAATCTTTCCTCAAATGAAACAATTAAATTTGTGAAGGAGAACGCAGTGCACATGAAATTATCATTAGGGCAATTTTCCGACCCAACACTAAAGTATATACCATATGGACCGAATAACTGGAACTTGAAAAGAAACAGTGAATGATGAGAAAGTAAGCAATCTTAGACTGTTTCTGCTAATGGTTTACAGAGGCTACTGATAATTACTGAAATTTAGAGGTCGACCTAGAATTTAGAAACGCGAGCAACTGCATACTAAAACTTAAAAAAGTTGGATACTAAAATTATCTTATAAAAATTATACGGAATTATAGAAAAATAACTTTTTTATCGTGACGACACAGCAGGTAGCTAATATTTTGATACTATGACACTGGAATGAATTTTCCAAGTGACTGTTAATTATTCGTTTATTTGTCAAGCCATTTGAATCAAATGAATATTTGCTCATTTAAATATAAAGCAATATATAAAAGTATTATATATATATATAATATATATATATGTATATATATTTAATATATATATATATATATATATATATATATATATATATATATATATATATATATATATATATATATATATATATATATATATATATATATATATATATATATATATATACACACACACACACACACACACACACACACACACAATTGTCATAAATGCTCTTCATTCATGTGAAAACACTGCAATGTCTTCTAATCCCTAAAAATGCTTTAAACCCTTCACAGGAGGAACCTTCATATTCCCAGATTTATTGTGGGTTTCCTATCTATCGAGCTATCTATCTCTCACAAATTCCATTCCTTATGACATCACCAACATCCTCCTTCCTCTTTCCAGGCCTGGCCCAAGGCTCCCCTTCCTCCACAATTCTCGCCCAACTTTCCGCACCCTTCCACATTCTCTCTCTCTCTCTCTCTCTCTCTCTCTCTCTCTCTCTCTCTCTCTCTCTCTCTCTCTCTCCTCCATTCTTTTATGCCCCCACCAACGCAGCGATCACCTCGCTACACCTGGCCTGTCGCCGCCCAGACTTCATTCATTAGTTTGAGGGTGGCACACCCATCCCAGCCCACGGCCGCCCATACCAGGTCAACGAACATACCTACCCACATTGATGAGATTTCGTGTGATTTTTACCGCTGGCACGTATCGCGGGCGGCTGTTCAAACGATACAAGAGGGCCGATTTTCCCTCGTCAATATACGACCTTCCAATGATTATATTTTGCAGCTGCGAATCAACCCGTCGCGCGGGTACCGAGTACACCAATTTCCACGGGTTTGTTTATCCAAACATCGGGCTTTAAACATCATTGTGTACGAGGGAACACTCATCCCAGAGCGTTAACAATCAATAAATAATCAGTTCCCCTCCTCTTGAATCGTTCTCCGACTGAGAGAAAAGACTTCGAGGTCTTTCTTCTTCTCCTCGCGAGAACCATTTTCCCGCCGAGAGAACCTCGACTCGAACCCCACCTGTGTGTCGAGCTCGTTGTTTATCATATTCCGGCCTTTTTTGGCCCGTCTACACCTATTGAGGAGCTGGCTCGGCTCAGCGGACGTCGTTCTCACCTGCTCTCCAGGTGTGTGTAGCCGTGTTTTTGCTTGCATGCTAATGCCTCGGTCGGGTTACGCTTCTGCTTGTTTGCGAAAATCTATTGTTTCGGGTGGCCGTCATTTCCCGGGTCTTTGGGAGCGCCGCAGTTTCTTTCTTGCGGGCGAGATTGTGACATTTCCACGATGGCGTCGTCATGCCGAATAAAGGCGCGTGGCTGTTCGAGTTTGCTTTGAGACTTTGCGGTTCCTTGGCTAAGGTAATGGTTTAGTCATTAATCTCGTAGGCTTTGTCTGTATGTGCCTGTGGACGCTGGTTTTTAGAAATATACAGAGTATTTTCTTATCCTGTGCAGTGGTTTCTTTTTGGGGGGGGCAAAATTATTCTTTTCCTTTCAGTGTATTACCCTCTAATAGAAGCGTATGGGTGTGAACACCCTAAACTACATTATAACACTCAAATAATTATGCAAATACAAATAACGTTTTCTTGTCCTTTAACACTTTGTCCCTGAGAGAGAGAGAGAGAGAGAGAGAGAGAGAGAGAGAGAGAGAGAGAGAGCGAGCGTGGGTTTTTGTGAATGACTTTTTATTTTTAGTTAGACGCCAGTCCTTTGCATTAAAAGATTGCTCGATACGTGATAAGAAAGATCATAAGTCATTCTGGTACTCTGCAGGTTACGTAAACAGTCACTTTTCTTGATACATTTTTCTTACGTAAAAATAAAAATTTAATAAAATCGTTCCTTTTGTTGTTTTCTTGATCAACTTAACTAATTTTTAAAATTTTCTCTCACTTCCTTGTATAAAAAATTCAGATGCTTTTAGTTAAACTCTTGCAGAAAACAGAAATGAAATAATGGACTTTTTAAACAAAGCAAAAGAGTGAGGAAAAAAGCTCAAAGGAGAATGATAGGCTTTTCTAAAAAAAAAAAAAAAATTCCTTACATTACATATAAGCCTCTTAAAAATTTAGGACGATTAGTGAGTAGGAATGTTGTGATAAATTAGTTTCTGAAGTGTTATAATTTATTAGTTAATAGAGCGCTGTGATGAACTAGTTACTGTAGTGTTGTAATAAATTAGTTACTGAATGTTGTAATAAATTTGTTATTAGAGTCTTGTGAGATATTAGTTACTGAAATGTTGTAATAGGTAAGTTACTGGATTGCTGTAATAAATTAGTTATTGAAATGTTGTAATAAATTAGCTAATGAAGTGTTGTAATAAATGAGTAACTGGAGTGTTGTAATAAACTCCGAAACAAGCCACACTAATTGGATGGCAGAATCACCCAATTTTTCCAGATGATTTGCAGTCATGCTTTTAACTTGTCTACCTCATACATCTGGCAACCAAATACTTCCTTCAAGCTCTCCTCCTCCTCCTCCTCCTCCTCCTCCTCCTCCTCCTCCTCCTCCTCCTCCTCCTCCTCCTCCTCCTCCTCCTCCTCAAAAGGTACAAAACATTTCTCAAGGGCTTTAAGCAGATTTCTGCAAGGCGATTTATTTGTAGTTTTCTCATTCCTTCTCTTCATCGATTGAATCATTACAACAACTTACAAGAGGGGAGTATTGTTTCTTTCCTTTCGAGTAATGTTTCTTCATTTTATATATGCAACAGCTCTTTTAACACATTACTGACACAAACAAATAATGTGCATAGTTAAATCACTTCCTTGCATTTGGATCTTTGACACTCACTTCCTGCCTGACTACAGTTTTGTTAAGTTTTTTTTTTTTTATCCTCCCTTGTATTTGCACTGTGATCTATTTAAAGCGTTGGAGTCTAACCCCCGCGTAGGAAAAATGACTTGGCATATTCTTGCACGATGTTGCGTCACATTTGACAATTTTAGATCGTTTCCGTTCCCCTTTAAACGTAAAAATCATATCAATTCACAGAAATATTTTTACCCTGGTAATAACTGAATGTCATAGGCACTGGGACCTTTCCCCCACTGGCTGTCGGCCTAAGAAACAGGAGATCAGCGCCTGCCCTATGAGCCTACAGAGGCCCAGGAGGACTTTAAATTTAACTGATAGTTGGTTGATGTCTTCGATAATATTCAAGAATTAAAAAGGAAAATCTACTTTTTTATGACTCTACAAAGTTCTATTCACTATACTTCATCAGATATGAGTGATAGTTTTGTTATGCAAATATATTTGGAGAGAGAGAGAGAGAGAGAGAGAGAGAGAGAGAGAGAGAGAGAGAGAGAGAGAGAGAGAGAGAGAGATGACTAACAGAGTGGGCACAAGAAAAATGCAAATTCGGCTTAGTGGGAAATCATGAACAATTTCAGAGGAAGGCCGCCTAAACTCGGCCACCAACTTGTAGACTGTGTGACTTTACGGATTATTGTTCACAGATTTCATATAATATCCCTCGATGTATTAGACTTGTGAATACATAAATATATGCAAAGAAATTCATATTTTTTTCTCTATAGCGATGTGCTCAAACGCTGAAACACATCCACGCACACACACAAACACACACACACACACACACACACACATGTACACTCACACAGCTGAGTGGTACAGGGCTCGGCTCAGGTGTACTAAACCGGCTGCCCAATGGCCCATACAGGTGTAAGTGGGTACCAGCTTCTGCTGGGGTCAAGAAAATCGGCGTGGGCTAGCAACCTCATTCCATAAGCCTTGCCTAGAATCCGGAAGGCTGTAACCTTCTAGTGTCACCTCTCAACGATAAAAAGCTTTATACACACGCACAAACAATATATATATATATATATATATATATATATATATATATATATATATATATATATATATATATGTATATATATATATAGGCTATGTATATATATATATATATATACAGTATATATATGTATATATATATATATATATATATATATATATATATATATATATATATATATATATATATATATATATATATATATATATATATATATATATATATATATATATATATATATATATATATATATATATATATATGTATGTATGTATGTATGTATGTATTTATGTATGTATTTACCATTGTAAGTAAGCAGCTCAGCAAATATTTAATCTTCTTTAAATTTAATAAATCATCGATCACTTCCTCCCTAATTCAACTCATCAATCACTCCTCCCTCGCTGTCCCGCCAACACTTCTTCCTTTTAATTATTCTCCTGTTCCTTGCACAGTATTAAAACATTTCAATATGACAGAATGTTTTGAAGAATTGATAGACGATTGGATGTATTAAGGATATACGACGTTACACACATATATATTTATATATATAGTTACATACGTATACATATTTTGTATGTATGTATATGTATATATGTATATATCTATATATATATATATATATATATATATATATATATATATATATATATATATATATATATATTGTGTGTATGTATGTGAGTGTGTGTACATATAATGTCTTCGTGTAAGCGCACACGTGTGTATTAAACAGCAGACACGGACCATGATCAAGTTTTTTTTAGAGTGAGCCACATTTGCCTCTCTATAGGAGCTCTGATCTTGTAACTTAAGTCTTCTGTATGGAATATTCCACAGCAAAAACACAGATATTTCTGCTACTTAAAAAATGCTTCTAGTTAAATACACAGTACTGGTACAAATAATCCCGAATATATATTAAATCATATATTTCTTTGTGATGATAAATCTGTTTAAAAAGAAATTCACAAGAATATGAATAAGCTGAGTGGGAAACACGCTCTGACATTGTCAATATGTTAGTCACCTACATCATTTCTGACGGGTATTTACTCCCACTGAGCCCCATTCTTGTTTTGTTTTGTTTTCTGCACCTCCACATTCTTTGATTAATTATTCCACACGCAAAACCTGTTTCTCTTTGCTGCTAAGTTATCGCTGACTGGTATTAAAGAAGCAGAACATCTGATACTCTTTGCGCATATATAACCTTTGATTGGGTCTATGTCGACAGACAGTCTGATTGTCTGTGTACGTTAAGATTCTTTGAATGCTTTTACAGACACGTAAGCTACGGCTTTATCCTTACAAAACATTTTGCTTCTGATTCTGCAAAATATCTTAATGTCTTCTCACCTACAAAATTTTAGACTGTTTCTACATCAACAGAATATTTACCTCAGTCTTCAGATTCTTAAATGCTTTGGACTTTCAGAGGAATATTTGGGTATCTTTTCATCAATAAGTACAGAATGTTCGATTGGTGCATATTGTTTTTTTGATTTCTTTTGCGGTTACAAAACACGTGATTGTCTTGGCAACCACAAGATCTTTGGGTGCCTCTTCACCTGCAAATTTTTTTTCAGTAGTGGCCTCTTGCATCCAGAGAACCTATGACCGACTTCTCACTTCAAAAGGTTTCTTTCTTTTTTGCGCTTTGCCTATGCATATTCTTTGACTTGTACCACTCATCATGTAAATATTGTTATTGGTTTTGAACGCAAAAAAAAGCATCTATATATGTGAAAATAAAATTTTTTTCTTGGATTTGCATCTGTATGTTCCAGAAAATCTATGGTTGCCTACGCTCACAGAGCGGTTGATTGCCTCTGATTCTAAGGAATCTTTTATTGACTTGAAACCGCAGACCCCATGATTGACAACGCAGCCGAAATCTTTGATTGCTTCTAAATCCTAAGTTGAATTTGAAAAAATACAGTAGGATTCAGTTATGTATTGAGAAAAAGAAAGTAAACTGTATTCACAAACCTGATCTAAGACTCTAATCGCTCAGAGTAAATAATGATCATATAGTCGGTATTACCATCGAAGATTTGTGAGCTCACACAATCTTTGATTGCAATAGCACCTATATAATCTTAGATCAGCTTTGTGAATACAGTTCACTTTCATTTTCCCAATCCATTACTAAATCCTACTGTGTTATTTATAAATTGAACTTAGGATTTCGTCGAGAGGAAATCTGATGGATTTACAAACGTAAAAACAATTCAAAAGGCTAAAAAAATTTGTTAGATCTAGGTTCGACAATAATCTCTCCCTGATGTATATGATGAAAATATCAGTAAACCTATAATGTTTGACATTAGTTCCTCGTCTATCTTAGATAGAACATGGTAATAAATGGCCAATATATTCCGGATAAAATAATTGTGCAAATATCGAAGATACACTGAAGCATCCAGGAGATCATATAAAACACTTGATAAGTCAAACGTAAATATTACTGAAAATTAACGAACGTTCTTATCCGACAGGTGGAGAGTCACCAAAAAGAGGGAATGTGGTACGTTAAAAACAGCCAGTGAGGAGAACGAAATAATGAAACAAGACAGAACAACAGTGACAAAGAAACAAACCCAATATACAAAACAAGTACAGTCCACCTGGTCTGTAAACCACGCCATAACAGACCCACCTTAAATGGGATGCAGAAAAGGTATCGGAGGGGGGGCCGGGTGCGGGGTGTTAGGCAAGGGAAGTGGTAGTTCCCTTCATTTCTCCGCCTTCCCCTGCCCCGAGTTCGTCTTAAAGAGATGCTTAGCGGTGCTTCGGGCGAAACTTTGCTTGATGGATATTTGCGAGGGACCCGGGCCATTCACCGATACCTTTTCCTACCGGGGTCTGACTCATCTTGCCCATTCTAATTGCATCATCACTATTGTTTGCTTCCTTCACAACCACGCAGGTATATATATGCAGAGGGTAGGTGCAGAGTGTCTTCAGTATAAATGTGTCTAAGTTTATTAATTTGCATAGACATACGTACAGTGCGTTCTGATGCATATATACACTTTCGTTATTTTGCATACTTTATATACTTGAAAAATATTTCTACTTTAATCCTGAAACCTTATGAAGTTCCTGAAGACTTTCGTTCTGTATTCTCATCCACTCGCGGATCCAGAAAAATTTCATGGGGTACACAAATTTTTCATATATATATATATATATATATATATATATATATATATATATATATATATATATATATATATATATACACACACACATATTATATATATATATATATATATATATATATATATATATATATATATATATATATATATATATATATATATATATATACTGTATATATATACACACACACACACATATGTACAGTATATTTTAATTATAGATTTTTTTCCCATTTTGATATTTTCATTTATGTTATTATTATCTAAATCTTCAATATTATTTTGTCATTTTTTTCATGGGGGGGCACGTGTCCAGGTGCCCCCTCTCGGATCCTCTAGTGTTCTCATCCGAAATTAAATATGCCTTTGTCTTTTTCTTGTTAAGATAACATTACATACCTGGTTTTAAAACTTGTTAAACATCTTGGATAAATTTAACCTATAATTTTCAACACTAACTTACATGAGGTATGATTTTACTATGTTTTCTGGTTCGTTTTGTGACAATAGGTAAATAAATCGACGGATAAATTCATAAATTCATAAACGTCTATGTGGGCGCCAACTATCAGGCGTTGAATACTCCGTTTAATAGTAACCCATGGTAGCCTCATGAGGCTGTGCTAACTGCGTCATGCCTACCAAAACACTAAAGAAAAAGCGTGGTTTCATCTCATGCGAGGGTAAACTTAAAAAGATCCTGAGCTATTGAAAGAAGCATAACAGGTATACATCAAAGGGCATACGTCCAAAGTGAAGAACTTGTACTAAACTGGTATTTAAAGGAAAACGAAAAGAAAACGGCTGAGCCAAATAGCATATTTGCCGGGCAACTCCCCAATTCTCCGGCGGTTGTGTACTGGACAGTTCCCTAACACCTGATGAGTGAAAAATTGTGATGAAAGTGGTGGACCAGAGTATATTGGTGATAACATCTCACGTATACAAAAAAAAAAAATATTGTGCTCCAGATGGGCTGACTTATAATAAAACAAGTCTTGAAGGTGCTGTACCAAAATATATTTTTGTGTTGAAACCTCACATACAAAATACTGAACGTCAGTTGGACCACGGCTCAGTAAGGTGATGAAAAATCATGGGATATTTTTCGCTTACTTGAATTTTTGGTGACGAACTGATGTGACACCTGATCAAAATATAGCATGGATTTGAGAATTTTATTGGTGATGAAATGGTAAAATATCCACTCCCAGATCTCTTATACACCTCTCATCGAGAACATCTCCTAAGGTTAAAAGTCCCGTGTAAAAACTAGGGAAGATTTTTATAATATTTTAGACTTCAAAACAATGGTAAAGTTATATCATTAACAAAGGACACTACTCGTATAAATAACTATCTGCAGGAATTATATCGTTTGTCTGTTGAAAGTATGTACAGTACATACAAAACTTATGCACATCAAGTTCCCCCCCCCCCTTTTTATTTACCTCAGTTAAGCAACCACTCTCGAACTTAAGCATCCCTATTTATTTATGCAAAATAAATGCTAAGTATTGATGAAAATTATTAGTGGCAAATATGCATTCCTTATGGTCAGAATATGAATGACTGGTTCCTTTGACATTCATCCATATCCTTTGGTCTCTTTCTGTCTAGCTGCACCCTATCACCAAATCAAAAAAGTGTCACAATTAAGATAAAGCAAGAAAAGACGAAAAATAATAATGATGTAAAGGTACATCCACACTTGTCGAAAACATGATTTGGGAACAAATGCTTTACGAGTTATATTACAAGTTTTCCAGCACACTGTTGCGGACGTGTTGGCAATAATTTGTAATCGAAATGTTTGCAACTATGGTACGACGAGGCAGCTAGTCACAGATATTGCCTGTCTCCATCCGGTGATGTCAGAGTTGGACATCCGGGAAAAGTTATGAAACGTTCGTTTGTTTGTCTCGTACCTGTGATGGCAACAGACCGACATTATCCCTTGTAATATGATGTAAGAGACCCTGCTGCCCTCAGATTTCCATCTGGATGCATCTAGAATCTTCGTCGCTGGGTCCCCTTCCCTCCACAATTACTTCTACAGTAGCTGCCACTAAGGTATCCTCAAATGCTGAGCTGACGTTCAGGTAGGTCTACAGAGAACGTGTGGATGGTCTATACTCGTTAGCTCTTGTCATAATATGTTACCTACATGTTTACATATGGTACCGTGGGCATGGTTGTATACCTGTGTCTAGTGTTGCCAAAAGTTCTCAGGGGAACTTGTGTCTGGCTAGTGATTTATACGGGACAGAGGTTGAATAGATCTTGCTAGAAGATTTCTTGGTACTGCCAAAGGCAGGATGTCACACAATCACCTGTCTTATGAAACTGAATGGATGTGACTAAGGACCAAGAAAAACCACTACAGACAGAGGTCAAACGGTGCCTTGTTTTGTAATTTGTTTTTGTAAAACAGAATGGATATGGCAGCAGACTAAGAAAACCACACGGAGAAAGATCATGTCAAAACCATCGTTTGTTCATGAAATCTGGTGGATTTGGCTGGAACCAAGAACTTCCAGAGATAGGTGGTGCTAAAGAATCACTTGCTGTATGAAACTGACTGGACTTGGCTAGCGGCCAAGAGAATCTACCTTAGATAGCTGATATCAAATTATCTCTTGTTTCTGAAGTGGCTTGGATTTGGCTAGAGACCAAGAAAAGGAGATGATAGAACATCTCTTGTTTTATAAAAATTGAAGGAGTTTGAATATAGACTAGTAGCAGGTATTACCAAACCCAGATGGGTCAGGTCATATCTAGTTCAATGACACAAACCAAGACGTAATACCGGGGGTCAGGAGATATGAAACTGAATGGATTCGTCTCGAGAACAAAAGACACGTGTTGTCCACACATTTCCTATTTAATGAAAGGAGATTTTTTTTTTAGATAGTCTCGCCAAAAGAGAAAGTTTCCTTCCACAAAAAACCATAACAAGTACTGTCAAAAGTTAAGTTAAGTATATCTTAGTTTAACCAGACCACTGAGCTGATTAACAGCTCTCCTAGGGCTGGCCCGAAGGATTAGATTTATTTTACGTGGCTAAGAACCAACTGGTTACCTAATAACGGGACCTACAGCTTATTGTGGAATTCGAACCACATTATGACGAGAAATGAATTTCTATCACCAGAAATAAATTCCTCTAATTCTTCACTGGCCGGTCGGAGAGTCGAACAAGTACTGTCATAACATTTTCTGAAAGAGAGAGAGAGAGAGAGAGAGAGAGAGAGAGAGAGAGAGAGAGAGAGAGAGAGAGAGAGAGATGGCTTTTACTGTCGATTGAAAAGTGCCTAATCCCTGCCTCAAATATCATTGTTTATTTGTACAGCTTCTGAGGTGATTCTCCTCGACCATTAATCTGAATGCAAATCAAAGTTAATATCTGCAATATCCCTCGAAGGTGAGAAGCAGAAATACAGTGTCAATTGCTCCCGAGGTACAGTGAATTCAGTATCGATTTGATATCTGCGGCTTAATATTTGTGTCTATAAATAATATGTATATATATGTATACATGTATGTATGAGTCTCTGTAGCACTAACCTTGCCTCCAACACTGCAAGTATCTAGAACTCAGTCCCTTGGGAAAAGGCATCGGATTGTTCTATGAATATTTTAAATGTGGCATGTAGACAGAATTGAAAAGGGCATTGGCAAGCATTTTCATCCTAAACAAACTGCTGAAAACCCAAAGGTTAACACTTTCTGGTACTCCCTGTTCTAAGGGGAGAATGAATGTAGTTGAAAGATGTACGTGTGCCAGGACTGGAAAAGAATGAATTAGAGAGAGTAGTATGGCGAATCTGTGCCTAGTGCAGTTGTGCTATGTGATTTAAATGCAAAAATGGATGTCAAATAGAGCTGGTGTTGTAGGGAGATATGGAATCCCGAGAGTAAACAAGATTATAGAGATCCTTGTAATGTATTGGAAAAAGTCTTGATTATTATAAATACTTGATTTCTAAAGAAACACACTTAAAAATGGTAAGCAAAAACTTCAGTTCAAGTTACAGTGGAAAGGGTGTAAATATAAGTGTAAGGGTAATTAAGAGAAATGAGTTTGATAAAAAGGAAGGAAAGCGGACAGTAGACGCGGGTGCTAAGTAGTGGGCTAAGGAAATAAATTTATGGCGTGGAGTGGCTGATGTTTGCAGGTGAAACAATGCTAGCTGGTGATAACGAAGAGAAACTGTAAAGTCTAGAGAGTGAATTTGAAATTGTTTCCAATATGAGAATGTTGCAATTTATCTGAAGAAGAGGAAGGTTATACGGGTAAACAGAAATGAGGAAACTATAACAAAGAATGTCAATATGGATGGAGGAAGAATATGAGCAGTTAATATATATATATATATATATATATATATATATATATATATATATATATATATATATATATATATATATATATAAATAATCAACATACAATCACGTGTGGAACAGAAATAAATTTCTGACTCACATCAAGATCGAACCCAGGTCTTTCAATTGTGTGGCCTAGTGGGCAGCGCCCATGCCTTTCAATTGGAAGACCTGGGTTGATCCTGATGTGAGTCAGAAATTTATTAAAATATATATATATATATATATATATATATATATATATATATATATATATATATATATATATATATATATATGTGTGTGTGTGTGTGTGTGTGTGTGTGTGGTGCTTCTGTTCTTGCGTGTGCGTAATAGGTGTGTGCAAAACAATCATTTAACATGATTGTTTTGCAAAAATCCTCTAATAAATAAATTTTCGAAAATAGAATCCCGTTCTTTTCGCATACTGCTTATAAAAAAGCCTGTTATCCCTTGAACAAGTTTGTAAACTCTTCTCTGTTCTGAAACGAAAACCAGTCTAAGGCTCTTTCTAGTTTTTTGGGGTCTCTAAATCTCTAAGTTTTCTCAGAGACAAAAAACTAATCTATTTTTTGGACTCTGGAGATATTGCCATACAGATTCGCTAAGTGATTCTATATGCTGTTACTTTCGTCTCGGAGGCAACAATTGATCGCCGTTTCCTAGTCGTTCTTGAGTCTATTGAAGGCTTTTTGTCTTCGAGGGAACTACTTTTTGATGTATCTTCACCTTGTTTTTGTGGAGATTCTTGTTTTTTCTTCTCCCCCTTTTTTTTTTTTTTTTTTTTTTTTTTTGCATTCCTCCTCCTCCCACCGAACCAGGTCCTACTCTCAGACGTCCGATTGTGTATTTGCTTAGGAATTTGGACCAGTTTTCGGATCAGACGAAGAGAGTTATCAGTTTTTCGCTCCTTCCTCAATCAAGCCCGGCTGGGGATATTCCGTTGATCATTCCACAGTTTAAGGTAAATATGGGATATCATTTTATTCTTAGGTAAATATGGGATATCATTTTATTCTCGGGTAAAAATGGGATATCATTTTATTCTCGGGTAAAAATGAGATATTTTATTCTCGGGTAAAAACGGGATATTTTATTCGTAGGTAAGTATCGGATATAATTTTATTCTAAGGTAGATATGGGATACTTTCTCAGGTAAATATGAGATATAATTCTATTCAAAGGTAACTATTGGATATCATTTTATTCCTAAGTAAATAATGGATATCATTTCATTCGTAGGTAAATGTGGAATATCAATATAGTCTTATGTACATATGGGATGTAATTTTATTCTTATGTAAATATGGGATATCATTTTATTCTTAGATAAATAAGAGATATGATTTTGTCATTAGGTAAATATGATATATCATTTTATTCCTGTGTAAACGTGGAATATCATCTAGTTACTGATAAAGAATCAACCCTTTGAAACGCCACTGCTTTTCAATTAAAGCTCTGAATCCTCTTTCTAAATATGTAAATATTTTTATTGTTCTATTTTTAATGACCTACAAAATTTGACATGTTTTCTCTTTGGCTGATTCATGGGTTTCTCATTATATAAATACTAACAACATTCTGTTTCTAATGACCTACAAAACCTGACATATTTTTCTCTCAGACTGTTTTCTTACCAGTGAGATTAATAACAGCTGCACCTGTCAACCAACCCCATCCCCTTCTCAGGAAGCTGTAAATGCTTGAATGTGTCATTGCAATGTTTAGATTTATACTTATTTACTGTAAGAGTGAAAACTATGTAAAACTGAATATTTCGAGAGAGCCTGACCAAGCAACAAAGGAACTAATGGCGAGCACGTAACTGTAATGAAGAACAATGAGGTTTAAAATCATTCTCTCTCTCTCTCTCTCTCTCTCTCTCTCTCTCTCTCTCTCTCTCTCTCTCTCTCTCTCTCTCCTGGTTTGCCAACATTCGATGCTCCATAACAAGACCTCTGTCAAGATAATGAGGTTGTTGTAAAGCCCATAATAGGCCAATTAAGGTAGTTTATTTTATTTCTGTTTTTTTCCTCTTGAATTTCGCCATTCTTAAGCACTGTTTTTTTTGTGCTTACTTTCTAAGAAGTTTTAAACTTGTCTGGCATCGAAACTAAACCTATTGACATTCTCTTGTAACTCTTGTTGTATATCAATAATTATGATAACGGATGTAAGACTTCAGGTTTGTGATACCAATTTCCTGTTTTCTTTAAAAAGATTAGTTTTGCTTTTGCCAAGCAACTGGTATCATTCCGGTAGCTCAAACAACAGAATTAGTCGTTAACTAGCAACAACAACACACACACACACAAACACACATACACACACAAAATAGGCAAAAAATTAAGATTTGCCAAAAAAATTTTCTTTTTATTAAGATACATTTACCAATGTTACTTTTTAACAACAACAACAACAACAACAAAACATAAAGAAGGCAAAAAATTAAGATTTACCGAAATATTTTCTTTTCATTGAAATACTTTCCATTCTGTTAGTCTTTTAACTTTAGTTGACTTTCTGACTTAATGTAGACATTAGTTGACTTTCTGACGTAGTGTAGACATTGTGAGATTAAGAATGTTAAATTGCAAACAATTGTCTTTTTTACACTTTAATTCTTTTACCTTTCAGATATGCTCCTTCAGCCAGTCTCTTCGTTTTATATACAAGAAAAATCTAAACAAATACCAAGTGGTGTTTGTTAATCCCCTAAT
>NC_089767.1:25634508-25644508 GCF_040412425.1 Macrobrachium rosenbergii | reverse complement strand
CATTAAAGGATAATGGCTTCTGCTCACGCAGTGCTCAAGCTCTGGGTTTAGTTCGTTTTACATTATCCGTTTAGATTGCGTTTTCCTAGTTCTGAAACAGAATTTTTTCCACCACGATTTTATGAAATTCTGTGACTCCCAGTACCATAGCTGGAGACTTGTCAATCCACAACAACTGAAGCACCAGAGATATCAAGTGTCATAAAATTTGTTAGTGAATCCCAATAAAATTTTAAAGGAACTGAGAGGTCTATATGACACTTGTAATCTACGTCTTTAGATTTAGCTGTAATGTCCTACATTACCACAAGGTCATGTAACGCTGGGTCATTTCCTCCCTCTGGTAGCTTCTCTCCGTATGTCGTTTGGCACAGTGTTATTGCACAGAATGTTCTTGCCCCTTGAGAATATTTATGGTGAGGGTTTCAGCTACAAGCGATTAAAAATGCGCCTCTTTTACTGAAACTCGGTAATTTTTTTATCTTTAAAATTTTTTTGGCTTTTGAAAGACAGCAACACTTTAACAAAATTTACAGGCTATAAAGGAAGTACCTGAGCTGAACATTAAAACACTGGCACACATATTTGTTAATTGTTATGGAAAATAAAAGCTTCAACGTGATTTTTAATAAATCCAGGTTCTGCGATGAAGGGATGGTGAGGAGTACATTTCCACTAATATAGTGATACCATATCATAGCATTGTTGCTATTAGAACTTCCTATTGCAACAGCGACTCTTAAAGAAACCCCATTCCACTAAACAAGAACTATTTATTTATTGAATACTCGCACGATCACAAAGCGTAAAAACCCACAACACTAAACCAGCAGCATCGAGCCAAACCTCCCGTAGGGGAGATCCTCCACCCGGTAGCATGAGAGATTATTCCTGCCGCCTCACAGCAAAAGGAAGGCGACCCACGGAGCTATGGGGAAGAATGGCGGACACGGTCCTGCCATCCACTTCCATAGCAGGAGATCACGTGTAGTCCACGCGGCGTTTAAAACCTCCCTTCCAGACCCAGATTAATCCAAAAAGCAGGAAAGGGAAGAGAGCGTAGCAGATCAGTCACCTTGTGACGACATACAGCCAACAAGAGGGAAGTTGGTTCAATATTTTTTTTCGTTTTCGTCCTCTCTCAGAAACTGGACCAACTGGTTGGCACCACTATAAATAGTAAGAGAGCTCTAAGAATACTGATAGCATTCGGGGTTTCAGCAGCCAGTCAAAGGACATTTGAGAATTCAAGGGCATTCTACGACTGCTGGGATGTTGATGACTGTATAAAACTGATACACGAGGGACTAACACAAATAATCAACAAGTCCTTCACGGAAAATGAAAAAGAAGAATGCCGTTGAAATATACAACATGACGAGGATATTAACGCCATTTATGTGACACCCAATATAAAAATAATGCCTCAGTAATATTAGCGAAAGAAAAGTAGTAAATAGATTAAGCATGCCACAAATATTATATTAAATATTTGCTAATTACTTAAACTTCCTCATCATTCTTTACATTTCTGTTTAGAAAATCAGTGGTGAGAGTAAACACTTCATTCTGACCGTCAGGTAGTTGTGAGAAATCATTCATTACTGAAAAAATCAACATGAGTGAATGAAGTGAAGATTTTTGATTTCACAACACAGTAGATATAATATAAATTATATATGTGAGTGTATGTGTGGGTGTTTGTGTGTATGTGTGTGTGAATATACAGTATACACACACACACATATATATATATACATACATACACACACACACACACACATATATATATATATATATATATATATATGACACATTCAAAGTCGTAAGAAGGACATTTATGTTTGAACTGCGAAAGAAAACTAAAATAAATTTTCACTTTCCACCTTGAGTTCCATATTAGAGTCTAACGTACAGCGACTCCATTAAAATAAACTGCCGCGTATATTCCCACGTATGATTAATTCCAACACATTTTTTGTAGTCCAGTAACCTTCGCTGTCGTATGAAAGCCATTGACAACTACAAAGGTTCAGCCCTTTTCTATTCAACAGGGCACATAAAAACTCCAGAAAAAATGACTGAAGGGAATTAGGTTTGTACGTGATGACTGGCATACAACCTCGAACGGTTAATTCAACAGTTAATTTCTTCTACGACGCATTGTTAATATCTTAGCAAGATTGTGAGGACGTGGTGATGAACAAAAGCCTGTTATAAGAAGGTTGGGAACAGCCGTCTAAATTGTAATGTCAACTTCTGAATTATTATCTTTTCATACTGGAATATCTTTCTTGGGATAAATTGCCCACGTTGTGCCTGCTTAGAGCTAACCAAATCGGCCATGTAAATTGTAATGTTAGCTTCTGAATGATTACCTCTCCATAATATCATATTTTCCCATGAATAAATTCCCTTGAAATTGCCTTCTTAAGAGGTGAGCAAATCTACACTCCTGACATTGTTGCAGAGTAATATTCAGCATTTGTAAGTGATTCTCTTGACGGGATATCAAATTAGAAACAAAAAAGAATAGGAAATAACAATACCGGGTGAGTAGGCAGCAACCGCCTCGGGTCAAATTGTTTATAAGAAAACTCGAGATGACAAAGAATCTCTCTCACTGCAAACGAGCAAGATTACAGGACCCGCACGCATTGGGCTTGTAAAGTTATTCAGTTTAATGCGAGGAGAATCTTTCTTTCCTATTTTGGATAAATCTGAAGATAATTACACTATTGTGGCAGAAATGTCACTACGCCCAGTGACTGATGAAACACGTTCCCTTCCTCTGTCGGCATCTCGAAACTCGATTTGATATGCGGACAGACAGTTATGCTGTTAACGTCTTGTTACTTATCAATTGGTCTCTGTTACATGTAGAATTTTGGCCAAAGGCCAAGCACTGGGACCTATGAGGTCATTCAGCACTGAGACGGAAATTAACGGTAAAAGGTTTGAAAGGTGTAATGGGAGGAAAACCTCGCGGTTGCACTACGAATCAATTGTTAGGAGAGGGTGGAAAGTAAGATAGGGGAAAGAGAATATGAAAGGAGGTACAGTAAAAGGAATGAAAGGGGTTGCAGCTAAGGGCCGAAGGCACGTTGCAAAGAACCTTAAGTAATGCCTACAGTGCACCGCATGGGGTGCACTGACGGCACTACACCCCTACGGGGGTTCTCTGTTATAGCCTTGAGTGAAAATTGTTCCCTTGCCTATAATGTATATAGGGTCCATATTTTAATAGTATAGTTCTCCATAAATAAATAACGGAAATTATGTCACATCCGTAAACATACTACTACAACATACATACATACATACATACATACATACATACATACATACACATGATAAACCCCGTATTTTTTTTATTTATAGTTCTCTATGATTAAAGAAATAGAACAGTAAAATTATTTGACATCCATAAAAACACCTGTGCAACAAATTTAACATACATACATACATACATACATACATACATACATACATACATACATACATACATACATACATACATACATAACGTCTTTTAATGTAATCTAATAACTTTCTGTGAAGTAAAAAGACCAATATGACATTATTTATACTTTGAAACCATAACAAAACTTGTGCATTCCTCATCACAGGTGAATGTGGACATACATGCATACATACATACATACATACATACATACATGAATGTCTTTAACAGTGTTCTATAAAGTTAAAAAAAAGATCCATAAAACACTATTTGCACGTTGAAACCATATATTTCGAATAATAAAACTTTTGTATTCCTGATCACTGGTGAATGTGGACAAACAAACACATAAATACACACACTTCTAAACAACTGCTGTTAATCTACAAAATCTACAAGAGGAAGCCTACAGAGAACGGGACCATTCTTCTCTTGCTAGCCAAGTCAAGGACGATATCCCTTGTGGTTAAAAAGTAAAAAAAAAAAAAAAAAAAAAAATAAAAATAAAAAATCGAAGCCCACTCAAAAGGCCGTCACATACATCTCATTAACAACATTTAATTTTCTGTGTCATTTCAAACATAAATCAAGTTTTGAAAGGATGAGGAACGTGAATGAGAGCAATGCTTTTTTTATACAAATACCTGTGATTATATTACCTTGTTATTAGCCTGGTTTTCGATGAATTATCGATTTTTAAATGATTGTTTAACTGCAAGTTTGTTTCTCATGTTGTTTTTCGTGGCTCGTCATATATGTATGTATATGTATATAAGTACATTGTATACATATACATATTAACTTTATCACATACACAATTGTTCTGTGCATTAGTAGAATTACTAAAAGGACCTCATTCAAACTGGATGGTATCTAATGGAGTATTTATTCAGAAAAAGTTACAAGCTTTCTTGGACAAACAGTCCACATTATCATGTACGGATGCTTGATAATGTGGACTGTCTGTCCAAGAAAGCTTGTAACTTTTTCTGAACAAATACTCCATTAGATACCATCCAGATTGAATGAGGTCCTTTTAGTAATTCTACATACACACACACACACACACACACACACACACACACACACATATATATATATATATATATATATATATATATATATATACATATATATACATATATATATATATATATATATATATATATATATATATATATATATATATATATATATATATATATATATATATATATATATATATATATATATATATATATACATATACAGTATATATATATGTGTGTGTGTGTGAGTGTATGTATGTATGTATGCATTTGTGTGTGGGTGTGTGTTTGTGCGGGTGTGGGTGCGTCCCTTGAGATATAACAATGTTTATTCATTTTAATTTCAGCATCCTTGCTCCTTTCTCCTAGACTTTTCAGCTTTCGTTGCTGGGCGATCTATTTATCTGTTTACGTGGGGATGGATTCGTCTGTTTTTTTGTTTTTTTTTTGTGTAGCTTTAATCTTAGAATATTTATGTTTTTGTCAAAGCGCAATGCTATTTCTTGAAATATTCTTGTTATCTGTTTTGATAAACCATGCAATCACTTTTTACAGTTTTACTATTTTGCGTTGAATATGATAGCCGCTTACATTCCTCATTTACATATTCCTAACTACATCTAATGAGAGTATTTAAACCTGTTTACTCACTGCTATTATACAGGTTAGGTGAAATGCTTCCTTAAGAGAGGTGATAATCTAAACAATTGTAAGAATCATCTTTACCGCTCTTTTCAAAACACACACACACACACACACATATATATATATATGTATATATATGTGTATATATATATATAGCCTATATATAATATATATGTATGTATATATAATATAAATTAATGTTATTGTAGGTTGTACTTCATTATTTGCTACTTTTAGATCTCAGTAGATACCTTAAATGGATATACAGCATCCCATGTCTTGCAATCACTCGAGCTTTCTTAGATAAATTTTGTGTTACACCCACTCTTAGATGAAGTTTCTTCTTTGTTTACCTTCCATGATCACACACACACACACACACACACACACACACACACACACACACACATATATATATATATATATATATATATATATATATATATATATATGAAGATAAAAGGGCCCATAAAACACTATTTGAACGTTGCAACTTCCTTCTGGAAAGTGCTCGAAATATATGGTTGCAACGTTCAAATAGTGTTTTATGGGTCTTTTTTATCTTCATATTCTACTGTGGCATTACAGTAAAAGACATTCATATATATATATATATATATATATATATATATATATATATATATATATATATATATATATATATATATATATATTTATATATACATACATACATATACATATACACATTCAGTGCGCATTACTATGACCTTTCGAAATGGCCAGCCAGGCCAAATGAAATCCCGCGTCCGGCGGAATCCCAGACTCATGCAAGACGTCATAGCATAGGAATCTCTCCAAGGCCAAGAATGCTCCATCGGAGACACACACACACAAAAAAAAAAACCTTGATCTTTCTAATGCACGGATAGGAACAAGGTACAATTTTTTTTTTCTATGTATTTTAGCTTTTTTTATCGACACTCCAAGACAGGCATTTATGCCCATGTTGTATCTGTCGTCGAGTCCCTTGCGTTTATCTGAACCGAGTAATTTCAGTCGGGAGCGAATCGACGAATTCGCACCCGACATCGGCAGGTGGTATCGAAGACGGTAGCCTCGGGGAATCCCACCCATCGCCCCAACATCCCCCGCCCCCCTCCCGAGTCCTCCTCCAGATGTTTGTCGGGTCTTCAGGCAACAGTAATAAATGATACATTCGTTTCCTTTTTTATTTTTTTTTCTGTTTTTTGTTTTTATTCGTCTCTCGGTCTTCCCGTTTCATTTTATTTATTTTTATCAACTGCTTCGCTTTTCACGAGTAATAATTGACGTATGGTACGGTTTTATGCTTTTCCAGAGTGCACGTGTCTGATATCTAGATAGAAGACGGTAAAACAACAATAATTAAAAAGGTAAGACACTTAATAAAAGAACACGAAAAGGCACCAGCGTAGAAATAAGGTCACTTAATAACAGAACTTTAAAATGCACCTCCAACTAAAATAAGGTCACTTGATAAAAAAAGTAAAGTAAAGAAATAAGGTCACTTAATGAAAGAACTTGGAAAGGCACCAGCCACTGAAACACCAATGAAGCAAAGGAATTAGTTCGGCTAATAAAAGCAAAGAAATAAGGTCACTCAACAAAAGAACATTAAAAGGTACCAGCGACTGAAACACTAACAAGGCAAAGAAATAAGGTCACTTAAGTAATACAAAGAAACAAGGTCACTCAAGTAAAGCAAAGCAATAAGGTCATTTAAGTATAGCAAAGAAATAAGGCCACTTAAGTAAAGCAAAGAAACAAGGTCACTTGATAAAAGGACGTGAAACGGCACCATCGACTGAAGCGCCAGTAAAGCAAAGAAATAAGGTCACTTAATAAAACACCAACGAAGCCAAAAAATAAGGTCACTTAATTCAACACCAATGAAGCAAAGACATAAGGTCGCTCAATACAACACCAATGAAGCAAAGAAATAAGGTCACTTAATACATCACCAACGAAGCAAAGAAATAGGGTCACTTAATACAACACCAATGAAGCAAAGACATAAGGTCGCTTAATACAACACCAATGAAGCAAAGACATAAGGTCGCTTAATACAACACCAATGAAGCAAAAAAATAAGGTCACTTAATACAACACCAATGAAGCAAAGACATAAGGTCGCTCAATACAACATCAATGAAGCAAAGAAATAAGGTCACTTAATAAAACACCAATGAAGCAAAGAAATAAGGTCACTTAATAAAACACCAATGAAGCAAAGAAATAAGGTCGCTTAATAAAACACCAATGAAGCAAAGACATAAGGTCGCTTAATACAACACCAACAAAGCAAAGACATAAGGTCACTCAATACAACACCAATGAAGCAAAGACATAAGGTTGCTTAATACAACACCAATGAAGCAAAAAAATAAGGTCACTTAATACAACACCAATGAAGCAAAGACCGCTCAATACAACATCAATGAAGCAAAGAAATAGGGTCACTTAATAAAACACCAATGAAGCAAAGAAATAAGGTCACTTAATAAAACACCAATGAAGCAAAGAAATAAGGTCGCTTAATAAAACAACAATGAAACAAAGACATAAGGTCGCTTAATACAACACCAATCAAGCAAAGACATAAGGTCACTTAATACAACACCAGTAAAGCAAAGATATAAGGTCGCTTAATACAACACCAATGAAGCAAAGAAATAAGGTCTCTTAATACAACACCAATGAAGCAAAGAAATAGGGTCACTTAATACAACACCAATGAAGCAAAGAAATAAGGTCACTTGATACAACACCAATGAAACAAAGAAATAAGGCCACTTAATACAACACCAATGAAGCAAAGAAATAAGGTCACCTAATACGACACCAATGAAGCAAAGAAATAAGGCCACTTAATACAACACCAATGAAGCAAAGAAGTAGTCGTTCAACAAAAGAGCATGAAAAGGCACCAGCCGCTGAAACACCACTAAAGCAAAGATATAAGGTCGCTTAATAAAACACCAATGAAGCTAAGAAATAAGGTCACTTAATACAACACCAATCAAGCAAAGAAATAAAGTCACTTAATAAAGCACCAATGAAGCAAAGAAATAAAGTCACTGAACAAAAGAGCATGAAAAGGCACCAGCCACTGAAACACCAATGAAGCAAAGCAATAAGGAAATACGACCCGAAGACACCTTCGAAGACCCAAATGGACCCTCAAATCAAACTAAATAGCAACATGAGTCGCACAACTTGTACTGGGTACGTTTTTAATTCCATCACGCAATAACTGTCAGTCTCACTCTCAACAGATATTAATGATTGAGTCATAATAGCCAATTAACTGATTACTTATCATTAAAATTATCACGCTACAATGAATAGGCGTGCGTGCGTGCTCTCTCTCTCTCTCTCTCTCTCTCTCTCTCTCTAATTACCAAGCAGGATACTCGCAATTGTTTATACATACAAAGTAAAGCAAGAAATATATAATATTCATACACATGTGCACGAACAAGGACATGAACACAGGTTTAAGGTTTAGGGAAATGCGCGAAGATTGTGAGCTTAAGGAAGAACCGGATACGGAGAGTTTAACCAACTGCTCGCTGGTGATACGAGTTTCCCTGTCGCACAGCCAGTCGATCAGTCAGTTTAGAGACAGTTATGAATCTAGATAACGCTTTTAGTGTCGTTATTGATGTTAAATATCGTGTGTACATATATATACACATATACATATACATACATACATATATATATATATATATATATATATATATATATATATATATATATATATCAAAAGTCCTTCAAAAAGAAGGCATCGTGCTTACCCCATACAAAAATGGAAAAAAGCACGTTAAAAGAAGAAGAAGAAGATATATATATATATATATATATATATATATACAAAAATGGAAAAAAATATATATATATATATATATATATATATTATAAGAATATATATATATATATATATATAATATAGATATATATATATATATATATATATATATATATATATATATATATATATATATATATATATATGTGTGTGTGTGTGTGCGTACGTGAACCTGTATTCTAAATTATCCCCATTACTCGAATATTTCTCAGGTTGAGAGAGAAATTGCAGTTGAGTAGGAAAATTGCTCATTTTTTTGTGGGAGAAGGAAGGGGGACAGTGATGCAGGTCAGACAACCTCACACCTTGAGCAAATACACTTCAGCTCTTATCCCAAAAAGCAGAGACGTCTGGTGTCATGAAAAGAAATGTACAGTATCTCAGGGATACAAAGAATTGAGTAGACGCTACATAGTAACTGATGAAGAAGTTAGCAATATGAATGCTTTCCAGGAAATAATGAATAACCCATTATATGATTTATAATTATTCATCAGCTAAAATCCTGCTATAAAAAAAACCCCTTAAACTGGGCATCGTGACTTAAACAACAGAATAAGTCTTTTTGGACCCTGTGTTTCGACCATATTCAGACAAAAGGGAAAGATAGGCTTCTTAAAAGACTGGGAGGTAATTTAGGAAGAAAAGAAACCTGCCTGAAAGAGGTTCCTGTTTTCATTAAGCAGTCAAATGTATTTCAGTAATTGCTAATCCCCTTCCAGGGAGTCAGTAAAAATTGTCCTTGCTTTGCTCTCTCTCTCTCTCTCTCTCTCTCTCTCTCTCTCTCTCTCTCTCTCTCTCTCTTTTCCTTGTTCCAGCCATTCAAGTAGGAGCCTCAAGTTTTTTGTTCTGTCTCACGAGCCTAAAGTTTTTTGTTTTGCCTCTCTCCTTTTTTGTATATGGGTGTGAACTAAGGGATTTTCACCCACTCCTACCCCTGTCATTAGGCCTGAAGGAATGTCAAGAAAAACTGTAGCAACAGGACACCACTGC
>NC_089767.1:25614508-25632008 GCF_040412425.1 Macrobrachium rosenbergii | reverse complement strand
TTTCCACAGTTTTCACTGAGCTAGATCTCATTTTCTTTTCCTGGCGGGGGGGAGGGTGGGCGCGTTAGGGGGACCCTCTGAAGTGACTCAAGCTGCTAGTAGGGACTTCCGTTTCCCCATCGCGGTTCTATTGCGCTGTTAACTTCAAAGCTTAAAATGATCCAAGTACAAGAACCGAAGAGGAACTAAAACAAGAATGATATAATTATGAAGGAATGGTAGTGATGATGATCGTGATAATCAACAGTTAAGACTTGAAGTAATGTTATCACTACTACTAACACTCAACAGTTATCGGTTACTATTCACCCCGGCGATAATAATAATAACTTTAATCACAACGGGAAAGTCAAGAAAGGTTTCATTTGTGGAAACAATCAATATAGTATACAACCTATGATGAATCATACACATTCATGATTTTAAGTATAGATTTAAAAAAAAAGATAATTCAAAAGCCGGAAAACGGAAATGACTCATAACAATGGAACCAGCAACCAATAATTATCAGTCAATAATTATTCGTTAATAATTAATAAGAAGGATGCTAAAACTAAAGAAAGAAAAAAAAAAGCACTATAAAAACAGTGAATGACGGAAAACAAGTAAAAATTGCGCCGAAGTTTCTTCGGCGCAATCGAGTTTTCTGCATAGCCGCTACAGCGTATAATCAAGGCCACCCAAAATAGATCTATCTTTCGGTGGTCTCGGTATCATGCTGTATGAACCGCGGCCTATGAAACTTTAATCAAGGCTCTGCGGTGGCCTATCCTATATCGTTGCCAGATTTACGATTATGGCTAACTTTAACCATTAAATAAAATAAAACTACCGAGCCTAGAGGGCTGCTATTTGGTATGTTTGATGATTGGAGGGTGGATGATCAACATACCAATTTGCAGCCCTCTAGCCTCAGTAGTTTTTAAGATCTGAGGGCGGACAGAAAAGTGCGGACAGAAGTGCATACAGAAAAAGTGCGGACAGAAAAGTGCGGACAGAAGTGCATACATAAAAAGTGCGGACAGAATAAAGTGCGGACGGACAGACAAAGCCAGCACAATAGTTTTCTTTTACAGAAAACTAAAAACTTGGTTAAACAACATACCAAAAAATGACTAAAAATGGGAATTTGATATCAAATGGAAAAGATGATAAAAGAACCATGTGATACGACGTGAATAGTGGTCAAAAACTAATAAGAAAGACGTTTCAGCTTAAAAACGCAGGAGTAAATTGTCTAAAGTGTGTCACACAACGAGCAACAGGTGAACCGATGAAACAAGAACGTAGGCTGTTTCACAAAAAACAAAAGCCTAATACGTAAACCACTCTCGAGATACAGAGATAGATTTTCAGATGAATCAGTGATTAAACTTGTCGCGTCCCACCCAATTTTAATCTTTTATGTTTTATGTCACATTTATGTTTTATTTTTGTTTTGTTTTCTCCCCTTAGAAAACCGTCTTCCGGTTTGTGCCTTCTTGGGCAAGAGATCAAGGCTATACATTATGTCTCACCGATAACTGTCTTTTTCGCATTTTCCTTCGTTATGTTTCAGTATACATTCCACTTTTTTTTGTTTTATACTCTATTACTTTCTGTCTGCTAGACTACCCACGGCAAAACTTTGTTATTGGTCGAGGGAAAATAAAAGTATTCCCGATATGACTTATTGGGCGAGTCTTTTGTTTTCAAATCTGAAAATCTGTTAGGTAGGTCCAACTTTCAAACGCTCCTGCTGGTTAATTCCTACTTAAGATAACAGGCTAAATAATAGCGTGCATGTGTCTCTCATAAACATCGGTGAAAGATTCTTATGATAATCTATTTTTCAAATAAAAGAAAGCAGTCTTTATTATTTCTCTCTCTCTCTCTCTCTCTCTCTCTCTCTCTCTCTCTCTCTCTCTCTCTCTCTCTCTCTTAATTAGAGCACACAATAAAAACAACATGATGCAATCTCGTCAAGTTTCTATTTATATTGTTCACGGCAGCTTTTTCTGTCCTCATCAAGTTTCTCTTACCTGAAGGCTAATGTTCCCATAACGGGTTCTCTTTCTACTTTTTTTTTAGATGGCTTCCCGAAGAAAGTGGCATTAATAACATCCTTATATTATTTCCAACAACAACACTCTTACATCTAACCTGTACATGTTTCTGCTCTAAGTTAAAAGTCCTGGATCCTTCACACTAACAGGCATTAATGGGCAGGCAAGAGTAACATCATAGGTCAATTTCAGTTACCTGCATTCACATGCTCGATACTTCATAAAAGGACTTGGCAAAACTGCGATGTCAAACTAGCTCCAACATCAATAAACTATGCATATACAAACGTCTTCCCTTTTCTTTCTGCTCGAACAATGAAGCATAAAATTTCACAGTCGTCAACGTATAACATACGTTAGTAGAAACTTGTTGATTATGCAAAACAGCAATTTCCCTGGTACCCAGGGGCACCTCGGCAATTGTTCTTCCAAAGACACCCCTCTAATGTTTTTGAGGGGACCATGTGAATGACAGTTTCGGCACTCCTCCGGAGTTTTCAAGGAGAGCACGGGTAGACTATTCACCCTTGAACACTCCTCAGGAGCTTTCTGGATGAGCAAGATGTCAACTGTTCAGCTAAGATCACTCCTCTGGAATTTCGGGGCTAGGACTAAGGCAATTGTTTGATCAAGTTCCTTTCTAAGTTTTGGTATGAGCACATATACAACTGTTCAGTGTAGGTCACTACAATGGAATCTTCATTGGAGGCACCAGCATTATTTAGCCAAAGGCACTTTTTGGTGCTTTTAGAGGGAGCAAAAAAGCAAAAGAAAACCAGTCTAACATGAACATTCCTGTAGAGCTTTCAAAGGAAGCATAGAGGTGACTGTTTTTACAAGGACACTGCTCTAGTCCCTTTGGCCGTAGCATGAAGGTCACTATTAAGCCATAGGCACTACTCTGGAGCTTTAAGAACTGAGCTGAGAGCCTCTTTCCAGATACTCTTGTACCAGGGGTCACAGGGAGAATACCAGTATCACCCTACTGAGGTTTTGTGTGTGTGTATGTGTGTGTGTATGTGTGTGAGGGAGTCTGAAAGCCTGGGAAGGACATCTGGGAGATTGTTTGACCAGGAGAACTCATTCCAGAATTTTTTGAGAAGTCCCTTGACAATTGGTCTTCCTGATTTATCCAACCACTGAAGGTGGTTCCACCTACAGGGCACAGAATAGCCCACAGCATCTAATGGTCTCACGGGTCTTGCCTTGTTTCGGATGATATCCACCAATCGATCCTGCTAAGATGAATAAGTTAGACAAACACAATGAGCAATAATGATTGCTGTGGAGCTTGTCAACAATCTATTGTGTCTCTAGGCTGGAATTATTTGTCTGGTAGTTAGGTGACTGGAGTGGGGTCATGAACATGGTAAAAAATAAAAAAAAGTTAGGATTTGCAATCTCGTCCCAAAAGATTTGCTGAGACGTGGAATGCAGACGCTATTTAACGTCACCTCTTTCAGGGAAAAAGACAGTGGAATATACGTACATACAATCATACACACACACACATATATATATTTATGTATATGTGTATATATATATATATATATATATATATATATATATATATAGTATATATATGATATATATATGTATATATATACATATATATATGTATATACATACACACACACATACACTCCTTTCTCTCCAGCAAAATTGGCCGCCCTATTTCTGAACCAACCGGTGCACATATAACAGGCGTGAAGTCACCGACTGTGGGAATGACGTAGTTACTGTTGCCTTTTCACATATTTACATCATATCTGTCAACAATGCAGAATCTCAGTTACTTATGACCTCAAAAATCTAGTTAAAAAGTCTGTGGAGGAAATTCTAATTTGTGCGTTGAAAAATAGATGGCCAATTTTACTTTACTGGTATAATGTTCCTATTCGTAATCTCCTATTATTTATTTATTTATTTATTTTTTTGTAAAGAAAGACGAATGAAAAATCGAGTTAAAAATCCGTGAAGAAAATTCTAATTTATACTTTCAAAATAAGATGACCAATTTCACTTGACTGCACTACACAACATTTTCTTATTTCTAATCTCATTTTATTTTTGTTTTTGTTTTTGTTTTTGGTAAATGAAAAATCGGGTGAAAAATCTGTGAAGAAAATTCTACTGTAAATTATACTTTCAAAATGAGATGACCAATTTCACTTGGCTACACTACATAAACTTTTCTTATTCCTAATCCCATTTCATTTTTTGTTTTTGTTTTTTTTGTTTTTTGTAAATGAAAAATCGATTTAAAATCTGTGAAGAAAATTCTGAATTATACTTTCAAAATGAGATGATCAACTTCACTTGATTGCACTCCATAAACTTCTCTTATTCCTAATCTCATTTTATTTTTACTATTTTTTTTTTTTATGCAAAATCGAGTCAAAAATCTGTGAAGAAAATTCTGCTGTAAACTAGACTTTCAAAATGAGATGACCATTTTCACTTGACTGCGCTACCTAAAATCTTCTTAATCCTAATCTCATTTTATGTTTTTATTTTTTTTTTTTTTGTAAAGGAAGACGAATGAATCGACAGAGGAGAAAGTAGAGGAGAGTTGTACCAGTCAGTGCCAGTCGGCCATGCAAGACTGTACCTCCTCGGCCACTGTTTTACATCGGCCCATTTCTAAAAATAGCCTTCTGCAGATTAGCGTCGATATCACGCGGTCTGAATACAAAGTGCGGCAGAGATTTAGAATTTAGTCCTTCATTAAATTACTATGGTATTTTAATTAATTTGATATTCGTTATTTTTCACTTAAGTACAGCCATGTTAAAATTTGTTCATTTATAAAAAGGTATGTCATTTCATAGGCCTCTTGCAAATTAATCTTCCTTATTTTTGCTATTCGTTACTCATTATTTACTTAGGTACTAAGTGATGTTAAAATTTGTTCTTTTATTAAACAAATGCGTCGTTTCATTGGCCTCCTGCATATTAGTTTTTCTTATTTTTGTTATTCGTTTTTTTATTATTCAACTAGATACAAAGTCATGTCAAAATTTATTCACTGAACCATACGTCATTTCACAGGGCTCTTGCAGTATTTCTCTTTCACTAAACTTTCAGGTTGGGATAATCCGAATGAATGCAATTAACCCTCGTCAAAATGCACACCGGAAATGCCACGACAGGCGGACAGATCGAAGGGGACAGGTGTCGGGGCATAACGGTTCGCAGATGCTCGCAACACATGTGCAGACAAAACCGACCGCCACAGACGGGGGTGCGGCGCGCTCGTTTTCTATTGAGGTCACTGTCAGGTGGTCGTGTTACGTCAATGATGGTCCGGGGGGGCCGGGGGGCGGGAGGGGGCGGCTGGAGAAAAGGGGGCTGGGGGTTTGGGGAGAAGGGTTACTCAGAAGGCATTTCCTATGATCTGTGAGGAATTTTCCGGCGGACTCAAAAGCCTCTTGTCAATTATGTTATCATTCATAAAGAGTTGCGAGATTTCATAATGGACTAAAAATAGCAAGCTACTAGCAAGCTGTCACAGATCAGGCAAGCAGCCTTTTGTTAGGAATAGATAAAAACTGGCTGCCATAACTGTTATCATATAACCAATTACTTTGTAACCAGGCTTCCACGGAACAGAATTATTATTGAGTAATTGATCCAAACCATAGGATATGCCTTTATTGATAATAAAGTTTAGATTTTATTGATTCAAGTGCAGCTTTTTTTTAAAAAAAATTATGATTGGGCTGAGTTAAAATGATTTAGACACCTGTGAACGAAGAGGCAAAAAACTGAGCTGAGAGGAAAAAAAACTAAGTTAAATAAATAACTGATGACAACCACAATAAACAAAGATATATTAAAGCATGGCTATAAACACATGCATAAATAAACAGAAGTTGTAGAGCGAGCAAAAAACTAGGACCCAAGATTACTAAATTTCGATGCAGTATCACAGCTTTTGCCAAACTTACTATCATCAACAAGTAAGGAACCCCGTAGGCCTAGCGGGTTAGTGCCGTCAGTGCACCTCATGTGGTGCACTGTAGGGACTACTTAAGGTTCTCTGCAGCGTGCCTTCGTCCCCTAGCTGCAACCCCTTTCGTTCCTCTCCATATTCTCTTTCTTCCATCTTACTTTCCACCCTCGCCTAACAATTGTTTTATAGTGCAGCTGCGAGATTTTCCTCCTGTTACACCTTTCAAATCTTTTACTGTCAATTTCCGTTTCAGCGCTGAATGATCTCACAGGACCCAGTGCTCGGCCTTTGGCCTAAATTCTAAATTCAATTCAATTCAACAAGCAAGGAACAGCCAGGAAGCCTATTCCCATACATTATATTAAATGGGAATAATCACAGTGTGAGTCAGACCTTAGGAAGGATCGCAACGCTGGATACATTCACAATTACGTCGTTAGGCAAATAAGGAATGTCTGCCCAGGGTAAATCTGTCTTAATGATAACTATCCCAGAAGACTGCTGACATCCACACAAGATAGCAATCAACAGCAGCAAGGCAAACTTGATGCGTGCAAATGATACCATCATTTATATAGCCTAAATGATACCATCATTTAAATAAGCAACGTAAGTACTATGAAAAACAACTAGCTTTCCGGAAGGAGTAGAATGTTTATTTATTTATTTTTTTTTTTTTGGTGCCGGGAAAAGGAGGGCTGGAGGACGAAGGTGTTGCTTGTTTGTCATTCATTCAGTACATTGTTTGCTATGCACAGCAAGCCACTGAGTGACAGCACCGTTCAAGACTGGCTAACCAATCAAGCCACAGTGATTGCATCACTTGCTTATTCTGCTGTAGACGGGTAAGTGAGCAACATCATTTTAATTAGGATGAAGTGAATATCTGTACCAAACTTTGCCTCATTTTCAGGGCCAATGATATCTGTATAAAACACAAAAACAAATGAAATTCCAGGGTATTGCCTTGTGAAACAGCAGACAAAGCAGGCACATAAGTTCCGACACATATTTTTCAGAGTTTGTATACAAGAGCATCATGGTTACCCAAGTCGAGGGCAGCACTTGAATCAGTTTGAACATAACTACTCGTATCTACTGTCAAGGTTGATTCGGGTACAAATAACTGATCTAACTTTGCAGCAAGGATCCTCATATATGAAAAAACACTGATGACAGAAATTAATGCCAGGATATCAAGGGAATAATTATATTATGAGAGAGAGAGAGAGAGAGAGAGAGAGAGAGAGAGAGAGAGAGAGAGAGAGAGAGAGAGAGAGAGAGAGAGAGAGCACTTTGCCCAAGTATGCAAAATAGAACAAAAACAGCATGTCAAAATGCAAGAGAGAGAGAGAGAGAGAGAGAGCAGTTTGCTCATGTGTACAGAACAAGAACAGTATGTCTAAAGCAAAAGAGAGAGAGAGAGAGAGAGAGAGAGAGAGAGAGAGAGAGAGAGAGAGAGAGAGAGAATCGGGTTGGCAATAACGAACAAGAGAGAGTGAGAGACAAAAGAGACAGATACCAAAATGAAATAAAAGGAAAGCAACAACCTAATAAAAAAAAAACTAATAAAGAAGCAAGTTGAAATGGTATTTTAAAACGAATGTAAAACATTTTCTATATCACGAGTTTATTTTTAATTTTACCTGTCTTGAATGTTGTTTTTAATTTGCATCAAAATGCCCCCATCCTGGAAAAAGGGATGGATAAAGAACAGGACACCAATGGAGAGAGAGAGAGAGAGAGAGAGAGAGAGAGAGAGAGAGAGAGAGAGAGAGAGAGAGAGAGAGAGAGAAGCATTGGAATAAGAACATAAATGCCATTATGAAATAAAAGAATAAACAAGTTACCCATAAGTTAAATAAAAAAAAAATAATAAGAGAATGTACAAGCGCAAGGAAGGTGGGAAAAGAATTTAAAGTCCATATGTGAAAACGGGTATGAATAACAGGATACCCATTTATGAAAAGAGGGAGAAGGAGAACAAGATGCCCCGTTATGACGAGATTAAAGAAAACCTGAATGCCCACATTTGAAACTGAGAAAACCTGCAAGGATAATTATGAAACACACGAGTTAAATAAATGACAAATAAAAAGACTAGCTAATTAATTAATTAGACACGAATTTTGAAACGAATACCAAATTAGGCAATATGCAACCTATTCTTATGAAGACAAAAATTCTATGACCACTGGTGTTACTCTTGACTAACTTTGTCACTGAAGTTAGATTTAAAAACAAACAAACACTGCATTATTAATCAGAAGAATGTATCAGATAAATTTCCTTGACAATCAAACAACTAGTTATGCGCTTAACATTTATATTTAACATCACCTTGAAACGCCTTGCTATGATTTATATAGACTATTAACTTTTTAAGTTTCTAGTTCATTTTAATTTTGTGTACTAAATTTAGATGTCTCCTTTTATACCCTTGATTTTACAGGTAATAAAACCTATTCATATGTTCATCATTTCTTTTCAAGTTCCCTAACAGTCCAGCAACTAATTACTCACTTAGCATCTATATTCAATATTATCTTGGAACGCCTTGCTATGATTTATCTAGGTTATTAACTTATTCATGTTTCTAGTTACTTTTCATTTTTATGTATTAAAATTAGATATCTCCTTTTATACCTTTGATTTTACAGGTAAAATAAAATGCGTTCATATGCTCGTCTCTTTTCTAGGTCTTCATTTTCATACAGGTGGGGGAATCTGTTCGGTGGAAATGTGCCAGGCAAGTCAACGGCCTTCGCGAGAGGTGACTGTACACTGCTATGATCAGAATGTAAATATTATTAATGTCGAGAGAGATTGCGTAGTTGTTAGGTTGGGAGTCCCTTGAAAATAAAATCTCAGGGTTAAAGAGTATAGTACCTGCTTATTCAGACATAAAAAATATAATGTACACATATATGCATGCATAAATAACATGAAGTTAAGCGTATGAGAAATAGCCCGTTAGTGAAATAAGCAGAGCTTATCGTCAATGATACCTACACGATGGGAATACTGTGCTACAAATAAAGAATATTCCAAAGCATTCTGTTGAAAGAGAAAATACTTAGATGAAGAGTTTTCCAAGGTTTGCTGTCAGTACAGAATAGAAAAAAACAGTAGATAATTGGTTGCGATGGTAAGAAGAATGACTGGATGTATAGCTGATCATTATTTGTTTGAAGCAAAATGCGATAATAGAAGATGATTTTTGTCGACAAGTAAAGGTGCAAAATATGGCTATAGAAGTAACCAAGATTAAAGTAACCAAGACTAGTGAATCTGATAAGGACAGAACTCCTTAAGAGTGAGAAGGGGTCCTTTAAACAATATATAATGGATTTTGCTTTAGTTAAACTTTTGGATAGTCAAAGTAGCAGCTAATATGGCACAGGAATGAGTTTCGTTGTAAACAAAGAAGGAAACAGGAACAGAAAAACCAGATGCAGGTGCAAGTTTAATGGGACAAGAGAAGGGGCTGTAAAATAAAAAAAAAAAAAAAAAGAGCTGACTTTTTGAGATAGTAATGCGTTGATTGGTAATGGAGAAGAAATCCAGCAGAACAGTGAAAGAGTTTCCATAATTCCTAACAAGAGAAGCCTGAAATAAGAGCAAAATGAAAGAAGTAAAAGAAAATGGAATTCTTCAAGTGGGAGTAATAAATATTAGTGAGGGTGGCAGAACTGAAGTAATTGACTCATAAGGTATGTAGGAGTAAATATATCTGATAATAGCAAGGGCAGGAGAGAAGTGATGAATCATGATGTACGGGAGGAATGGAAGTTTTATAGCTGCTGTGGGACTGGAGAATGTGAATAAAGGTTCTTATAAGTGTTGTGGAATAGGGGAATGTGAAGAACGGTTTTTATAAGTGTTGTGGAATAGGAAAATGTGAATAAAGGCTTTTATGTGTTGTGGAATAGGAGAATGTGAAGAATGGTTTTCATAAGTGTTGTGGAATAGGAGAATGTGGATAAAGGTTTTCATAAGTGTTGTGGAATAGAGAATGTGAAGAACGGTTGTTATAAGTGTTGGGGAATAGGAGAATGTGAATAAAGGTTTTTATGTATTGTGGAATAGGAGAATGTGAATAAAGGTTTTTATAAGTGTTGTGGAACAGGAGAATGTGAATACAGGTTTTTATAAGTGTTGTGGAATAGGAGAATGTGAATAAAGGTTTTTATAAGTGTTGTGGAATAGGAGAATGTAAGAACGGTTTTTATAAGTGTTGTGGAATAGGAGAATGTGAATAAAGGTTTTTATAAGTGTTGTGGAGTAGGAGAATGTGAAGAACGATTTTTATAAGTGTTGTGGGATAGGAGGATGTGAAGAAACGTTTTTATAAGTGTTGTGGAATAGGAGAATGTGAAAAACGGTTTTTGTAAGTGTTGTGGAATAGGAGAATGTACATAATGGTTATTATGTGTTGTGGAATAGGAGAATGTGAAGAACGGTTTTTATATATGTTATGGAATAGAAGAATGTGAATAAAGGTTTTTATAAATGTGGTGAAATAGGAGAATGTGAAGAAAAGTTTTTATAAATGTTGTGGAATAGCAGAATGTGAATAAAGGTTTTTATGTGTTGTGGCATAGGAAAGTGTGAAGAACGGTTTTTATAAATGTTGTGGAATAGCAGAATGTGAATAAAGGTTTTTATAAGTGTTGTAGAATAGGAGAATGTGAAGAACGGTTTTTATAAGTGTTGTGGAACAGGAGAATGTGCATAAAGGTTTTTATAAGTGTTGTGGAATAGGAGAATGTGAAGAACGGTTTTTATAAATGTTATGGAATAGAAGAATGTGAATAAAGGTTTTTATAAATGTGGTGAAATATGAGAATGTGAAGAAAGGTTTTTATAAATGTTGTGGAATAGGAGAATGTGAATAAAACGTTTTTATAAGTGTTGTGGAATAGGAGAATATGAAGAACGGTTTTTTATAAGTGTTGTGGAATAGGAGAATGTGAATATAGGTTTTTATAAGTGTTGTGGAATAGGAGAATGTGAAGAACGGTTTTTATAAGTGGTGTGGAATAGGAGAATGTGAAGAACGGTTTTTATAAATGTTGTGGAAGAGTAGAATATGAAGAAAAACTTTTATAGAAGATGTGGAATAGGATAACGTCAAGAAAGGATTTTATAAATGTTGTGGAATAGGAGAATATGAATAAAGGTTTTTATAAGTGTTGTGGAGTAGGAGAATATGAATAAAGGTTTTTATAAGTGTTGTGGAACAGGATAATATAAATAAAGATTTTTATAAGTGTTGTGGAATAGGAGAATGAGAATAAAGGTTTTTATATGTGTTGTGGAATAAGAGAATGAGAATAAAGGTTTTTATAAATGTTGTGGAATATGTTAATGTGATGAAAGGTTTTTATAAATTATGTTGAACAGGAGAATATGAAGAAAAGCTTTTATAAATGATGTGGAATAAGACAATGTGAAGAAAGGTTTTCGTAAATGTGGTGGATAAGGAGATTGTGAAGAATGGTTTTTATAAATGTTGTGGAATAGGTTAATGTGAAGAAAGGTTTTTATAAGTGTTGTGGAATAGGAGAATATGAAGAAAGGTTTTTATAAATGTTGTGGAATAGGAGAATGTGAAGAAAGGTTTATATAAATGTAGCGGAGTAGGAGAATGTGAGGAAAGGTTTTTATAAATGTTGTGGAACATGAGGATACGAAGAAAGATTTTTATAAATGTGGTGGAATAGGAGAATGTGAAGTAAAGCTTTTATAAATGTGGTGGAATCGGAGAATGTGAAGAAAGGTTTTTATAGATGTGGTGGAATAGGAGAATGTGAGGAAAGGTTTTTATAAATGTTTTCGAATAGGAGAATATGAAGAAAGGTTTTTATAACTGTTGTGGAATAGGAGAATGTGAAGGAAGGTTTTTATAAATGTGATGGAGTAGGAGAATGTGAAGAAAGGTTTTTATAAATGTTGTGGAACAGGAGAATGTAAATAAAGGTTTTCATAAATGTTTTCGAATAGGTTAATGTGAAGAAAGGTTTTTATAAATGTGGTGGAATAGGAGAATGTGAAGAAAGGTTTTTATAAATGTGCTGGAACAGGAGAATGTGAAGAAAGGTTTTTACAAATGTCGTGAAATAAGAGAATGAGAATAAAGGTTTTTATAAAGGTTTTATAGGATAATGTCAGGAAACCTTTTTATAAATGTTTTCGAATAGGAGAATGTGAAGAAAGGTTTTTATAAATATTGTGGAATAGGAGAATGTGAAGAAAGGTTTTTATAAATATTGTGAAATAGGAGAATGTGAAGAAAGGTTTTTATAAATGTTGAGGAATAGGGGAATGTGAAGAAAAACACTTGTGTTTTACATGCCGCTGCCATTTTCTTCATTTGACTGAAACCAGGGATTAACCTATCCAAAAAGCTTGAACAGAATGGATTACTCACATACATACAAACGTACACGGACCAGATTTATGTAAATCCCGTTGTGCACATACGTATGACGTACATGGAGATTTCAGTCGAAGATAATTTTTGATTAATGGAAGATTATCTGATTGAATCACACATGAATACCATAATGCTGAATAAAGTTTCAGAGCTAATGAAGAACTGATTCTAAGCAAAAGGGTGACATATTCATTACATTCCAAGAAAAAAATCCCGCTGTTTAAGTAACACCTGTCTCTCCTTTTCCCTCTTTACGCTATATCTCCAGAATTTATAGGAAATGTGGATAACAAAAATATAATAAGCGAGAAAAATTGAAGAGGAGTAACAAATACTGTACATGGCTCGAAAAACTAATAAACAAATACCTCCACAGATATCGAAAAACAAATTAACTGAGGGACGAAGAAACAAATGAAAAAGCCAACGTGCATTTTAAACGGAACATTGCCAACGTCACGTTAAGAACAGTTTCTCGGAATTGTTCATCTGACACTGTCCCAACCGAACGCACCCGATTCTTACCCACTTCCCCGTATTTCGTCAGGACTTATCAGCCTACGAGTGGGTGCGTTCAATTGACGTCCGTGCCTTCATATGAACCACTGGACAGTGCTAATTACCACACATGTATTCTGTTCATTCTTGCAACCTTCCATTGGCTGTCAATCTCTTCAAGGTCAGAGTTATCTTAGTTCTTCTCTGCAAGAATCTTGAAATGGCTGTTTGAAAATGGCATTTGAAATTTGATGAAAAAAATAGAAAGGTAGACGGAGAATTAAGCAAAAAATATGCTATCCATCACATTTAAATAAGTTTGTTCTTTTATAGGAAATAAACAAGAGAACGGCGTAGATTTAGCAAAGCGTAAAATGTGGCCATGTGTCCGCACAAACACATAAGCATAATATACATACAGACATACATATTTTTCTTAGCATTTCGGTCTTCTATAGAATGCAAACAAAAGTTCGGAAAATATCAACAAACATGAAGTGTGGTGTTACATCCGTACAAACACATATACCTAGAATATATTATACATATATACATACATACATACATACATATATGCATGCGTATTTTCCTTACCATTTTTTTCTTCTATGTAATATAAACAAAAGAACGATGTAGATTAAGAAATGCAAAAATTGTGGTATTATGACTAAAAAAAAAAAAAAAAAAAAAAAAATTCAGTATACCCGCATACATATATTCATACATACGTATTTTCCATACCAGTAAAAGCATAAGTATCGCTCAGTGGCTCGTGTTCAAACATTTATCCAATTAAGGATCATTTCTCATTCAATTTTCCATTAGCGGTAATAGGAAGATTAGGCAAGATTAAACCACTTACGAAGACGTCACAGCGCTTACGTAACTCATCTCTCTCTCTCTCTCTCTCTCTCTCTCTCTCTCTCTCTCTCTCTCTCTCTCTCTCTCTATCGAGATTCTGGTGAGGAGATCTGTCCAGAACAACTTCATAATTAAGATATTATTCTCTCTCTCTCTCTCTCTCTCTCTCTCTCTCTCTCTCTCTCTCTCTCTCTCTCTCTCTCTGTTAAGACAGAATACAAACACTACACTAAACACACACACACACACATATATATATATATATATATGTGTGTGTGTGTGTGTGTGTGTCGTCTTTGTATTCTGTCTTAACGGAGAGAGAGAGAGAGAGAGAGAGAGAGAGAGAGAGAGTCTCTTAATCACACACATATATATACTGTACATATATATATGTATATATATGTGTGTATATATATAAATGTATATATATACATATATATATATATATATATATATATATATATATATATATATATATATATATATATATATATATATATATATATATATATATATATATATATATATATATATATATATATACATACATATATATATATATACATATATATATACATACATATATATATATATATATATATATATATATATATATATATATATATATATATATATATATATACTGTATATATACACGAGCCATAATATAAAAGTGAATAAAAATGGGATAGTTCTGGTATTTCCACGTCACTCACTGCAGTTTATTTAGCAAAATCACCGGTCAAGATAAGCATCACTTTCTGGCCATGATGAAACATTCAGACATTATTAGTTATTCAGAAGTTGGGATGGAGATCCTCTCTTAAACCTGTATGGTTACAGTTGATAATTACAGCAAGAGATTTCAATTTGTAATATAGTTTCTTGGAATTCTAATGACTCCATTATCTGTGTGCCAAAGATCATGTAATAACTTCCAGTATTCATTTTATCCATTGAAGAGTATGGCCACATCATGCAAGACTTTTCTTTTGCATTTGAAAAAAGTATTCAGTCAATAACACAAGTAAGATATGTATAAAGATGAACCTTTAGCATTATTACCTAAATTTTCAGTCACTACCTATCCATTGTCATATTCAGGAATTATGAGTTTATGCATCACTCGTTCGTTAGCCCTCAATGTGATCTTGAGGTTAAATACATAAGTAAAAAATTTCTTCACTGTATTATCAAGAGTCATCTTCAAGTGCATTTTTATAATAAAAACAAGTAATAGTTTTACACATCAAGTCCAGAAATTATGGTTAACTTCTCCGAATAGCCTGTATCTTCTCTTGCGTCTCAGAACACTGCCTCTCTCTTTTCCTACTTTGAATGGCTTGTCTGTTTCGTTGCCACTTGAGTGTAGTTGGGTGGGAATTTTTTACGGCCTTCTTCCCTCTCAGATGCAGGGAAACGCTCCATTGTTCCGAGGATGGCACGCGTCCTTCTCCAGGTGCGATATCTTTCTTTGACGGACTGGAAGGTGCCAGTGATAAGAATAATTGCTTAGAGGTACTCGACAGCTGACGGCATGGTGCCTAGGGTATCTCGTCGGTAGGGCTTGGTCCAAGTCGGGAGTGTCGTCGTCAGGAGATGTGGACGCTTATGCAAATTTTCTGACGGTTGTGGGCAGTAAGAAAAGCTCACGCGTGACGCTCTGGGAAAGTACCGTCAACGACACTGTCAATGGCATTCATATCATAGCGTCGTTCGATGTTGATTTCCTGAACTTTGGAAGAAGTCTGTTTGGAGACGAGCAACTTGGTCGTAAGATGCAATGAATAAAAGATGAATTGTTAAGAGCAATGACAATTGTTATCATAAAAGAAAAGCATATTTTTCCGGGTGAAAAATATGGCACATGACGTATGACAGCATACAAACAAGTAAAAAATGCGCCGAAGTTTCTTCGGCGCAATCGAGTTTTCTGTACAGCCGCTACAGCGTATAATCAAGGCCCTATCTCTCGGTGGTCTCGGTATAATGCTGTATGAGCCGCGGCCCATGAAACTTTAACCACGGCCCGGTAGTGGCCTACCCTATATCGTTGCCAGAAGTACGATTATGGCTAACTTTAACCTTAAATAAAATAAAAACTACCGAGGCTAGATTGCTGCAATTTGCTATGTTTGATGTTGGAGGGTGGATGATCAACATACCAATTTGCAGCCCTCTAGCCTCAGTAGATTTTAAGATCTGAGGGCGGACAGAAAAAGTGCGGACAGAATAAAGTGCGGACGGATAGACAAAGCCGGCGCAATAGTTTTCTTTAACAGAAAACTAAAAGGAACTGTGTGAATAGACATCCAGTGAATACAACAGTAAGGACACCACGATTACGAGCATCAAAACAATATTCAGACGAGTTACTTTGAGCAATCGTGAACGTGACCACAATTATGACTCTGGTATTCCAGTTACATAATTCAATCACCGAAAAGGCATTGGTTCAAAATATACGTCAGTACTTTATATGATTTTCTTGATTCACAGTAAACTCGATTCGTCAGTGCACTTCATGCGAACAGAGAGAATACGTCTAATAATTTTTGGAATAAAGAATAGTTCAGAGCATAATCCCTTCAGCTCCAAACGCGAGCTCCATTAACTAACGAAGCAGCAACTGTTGGTCTGATGCCTGTCTTTGGTAATTCACAAGTGGGTGAGTGGTATCACTGGAATTGGGCCTCAAGTTCCATCAGTGGTACTCGAATACTGTGGCATCAGAGGGGGAACTTGTGTGAATCGTCTCCTTTGAGTAATTAATCTCCTGGCTGAACTTAGCTTATCCTCTGTTTGCAGGTGACAAAGTTGCCTAGTTGACTTGTTTGTTTTCTCAGACGTTTTCTTAGATTGGATCTGAGAGGAGATTGGGAGGATGTATTACTATTTCTGCTACAGAGATCGAGCACAGTTTCTGACTAGGTCTTCGTTTTTCACATATTTCAGTGAAGTAAATTTACTAATAGGAAATAGCAGAAATCGAAATGACTTATTACAATACGACCCTTTACTGCTAGAGAATGTTAAACACTAGATTCCCTTTAAGGAAACTATTACAAAGTTCTTAAACGGGTAAAACATGTTAAAACATTTAATTATGGTCCGCTAACATAAATTTTAAAGCTAAATAATGTGCAAATAATATGGAAGGTTTGACACGTTACTACCGACTGAAGACTTTCTTTTCCGCAGAATCTTAATACAGCACTGACGAAGTATTATAAACTGCACGAGTAAATAAAAAAAAATCGAGAAGTAGAGATATATAGAGAATTACTCATATCTTCTCCAACGAAATATAATAAGGAAAAAAGCTTCTCGTATTTCGGGATATTAAATGTTGCTAACATTTCCTAATTCATCCTAAACTTATGATGTATATCCCAAGTTTTTTAAAGGTAATAAACTCATTTATAGTACTGAGGCAAACCATTAGTGAGGAATTTCATGGCTAATTATACATAGATAATAAAAAAAGGAGCTAACTTAGAGAAATATCTTAAAGATAGTTTATGTGCTGAGAGAGAATTCTATAAGTACACACTTTTGTTGGCTTGTTGAGAGAGAGAGAGAGAGAGAGAGAGAGAGAGAGAGAGAGAGAGTATGAAAGGCGTAAAAACGAAACCAATCGGGACGATAAGCCCCTGGGGAGAGGTTACGTACGCAACTGACTATCTAATGATTCACTTTAGA
>NC_089767.1:25577008-25599508 GCF_040412425.1 Macrobrachium rosenbergii | reverse complement strand
TAAAAGACAAGTAAAAAAATTTAAAAAATTTATATTTAAAATATTTATGTTTTAAAAACACTAAAATTTTAAATCACATTAAGAAAACAAATAAATAAATGAATAAAAGTGACTAAGGGTATGGGGCCAACCTGTCAGTACGACACAAATACAGAAAATGAAGTCTTCAAAGGAGAAACAAAACAACAAAAGCATTATCATTATGACAGGTACAAAGGAACAGCCGAAGTCTGAGTGTTCAACTTCGGAACAAGCTGTTTTATCATAAGAGACTCGAGTATTGGTAGTTCCAGTTGGCTAGAAGTTCGTCCAATTATGTAGAAATCTTTGTTTTCAATGGGGGTTTTACAAAATTTCGCATGACTTCTGATGTTGGAGTGTTCGGGGTTGGAGATTTTTACCCCCGTACGAAAACTTATCCCCCTATGTGAGTCTATGCGTACTTTTAGAAGTCTCCGAGTGGATCCACATAAATCCCGAGTTACACTTGGGGCAAGAATACTTATACACCACTCCGGAGGACATCATAGCACAAAGCTGATCCTTAAATTTAAAAATAGAGCCAATCGTTAGGGGGTTGATAGGAATAAGTTTAACATCTATGGCACCAAAATGTTTTTGAATTGTACTAGTAAATTTTGTTCTAAACTGGACATCATGACAGTATGGAAATTTGGCATAAAAGTGTAGTTTAGGTACTGTAAGAGTATATCGCTCAGTGAAAAACTTCTTGTTAAGTATTTTATTGAGGCTATTAAAAACTATCTTAGACGGAAAGCAATTGTGTTTAAAATATTCTAAAAGAAAGGTTACTTCATCATGGAAAGCTTTCCAACTAGAGGTGAGGAAAGGGCCCTGTGAAAGAGAGTTGCAACGGAATTAATCTTAAAATAATAAAAACAATAACTGTAAAAATTGGCACCTAATCCTGTAAAAGTCTTTTTCTAAAAATCGTGGTAGTAAAATTATTGTTATATCTGGTGACCAGAACGTCAAGAAACGGCAGTCGATTGTCCTCTTCCTTTTCAAGAGTAAACTTGAGATTAGGGTGGCAGGAGTTAGCAAATTCAAAAGGCGTCCGAGTCATACTCTCTTCTGAAGAGGGCAAAGGTGTCGTCAACATACCGTACATAAAAGAGAGGATGGTAACTGAGAGGGCATTCATCCAGCATGCGCTCCTCCAGGAGCACATAAAGATATTAGAGAACGTAGGTCCGAGCGGCGAGCCCATAGCCATACCATCAACCTGCTTGTATAATTTATTATTAAAAATAAAAGCTGTGTCCAGCACCGCTAGTTCCAACAAGGTTTTAAAAAGACGAGCGAGTAAAATTATTAAAAACAGAATCAGGCTGAGTAAAAGCTTATTTAAAATAATTTCAATCGTCTCATTCACAGGTACATTTGTAAAAAGTGACTCGACATCCAGACTGGTCATATAGAGATCAGAGTCCTGAGCCAGGATCATATCTTTGAACTGACAAGAATTATTAATGGTGTAATTATTCCTGGTTAAAGGCTCAAGGAGAGGAACAAGATACTTAGCAAGTTTGTAGTTTGGAGTGTTAAAAGACGCAAGTATAGGGCGTAAAGGAACGCTGGGTTTGTGTATCTTGGGTAATCCATATAAAACACCATAAGAAGACCCTGTGGAAAATAATTGCTGATACGTTTCTTCGTTGATAATATTTTCATTTTTTATGTTCCTCAAAAATCTATTGATTCTATCCTCGAATTTAAATATGTTGGAGTAATCAGGGATACCAATCTCAATAAATTTTGAATGATCGCTAAGAATAACATTCATCTTATCAATATACTCTTGTTTGTCGAGAATCACTGTACCCTTACCTTTATCAGGTCTAGTGATAACAAGGTCATCACGTTTCGAAAGTTCCTTCAAAATGTCGTAGTCTGTCCTCTTAAAAACGGGGCCCATTGCGTACGAAGCTTCCTGAAGGTGCTCTGAGATAGTTCGAATAATTCTTTTTGAGTTCGCTGAGATTGGTCTCAAAGGGCAAGGATTTAAGCCGGTGGAAGATAGCTTCAAGGGTAAGAAAAACCTGCTATAACTCGGTCTATAGTTAGGAAGGCAGAAATCCAAGCCTAAGGATAACAAGAATTCCTCCCTTTTAGACAAAACATACTTTGAGAAATTGAACACAGTAGTACGCTCTTTGCAAAATTTGGGAACAGCGATGCCAAGACGTCTGAGTTTTTGGTGATGTCTGTGTTGTACACCAAGGGTAAAATCTTCAATGGATTTGTTAAAGAGTTTCTTGAAAATAATACAGTCAATTAGGGACAGGGAATTTAAGACATCAGTACTTAAATCCTTGATAATGCTACTATGTTTATCAATCAGCTTTTGTTTGCTAACAATTTCCATATGTAACAAGCGTTTTGTGGCATCCAGGTAAAACTGAGAGTGATAGAGGGACGACTTATACAGTTTAAACTTTACAAAATTGGGAACAATACTATTACCTTCACAATATTGCAAAAATTCCAGGTCGAGTTTGGCTTTTTCCGACTTCTTGTAGTGTTTCTCCAGTGTGCGGCATTTGTTTAAAAGTTGAGCTCCATAACGACGACGAACGAGTTCATGGAAATGGGCAAATCCTCTGGTCCTTATGCGTATTAGAAATAATAAGACGTAGAAAAAGCTTGCAAGTTCCATTATGGGAGAGTGAAAGCCGGGAAGATCATAAGAAAAACAAAACCCCAGTCGAAGAAGTCCAATATTTACCAATGAGCAAGGGACGGGAATGCCCGAATACAGACATTAAACGGAGGCGGACAGGAATACTCTTGATTAAATTCCCTGTCCCTAATTGACTGTATTATTTTCAAGAAACTCTTTAACAAATCCATTGAAGATTTTACCCTTGGTGTACAACACAGACATCACCAAAAACTCAGACGTCTTGGCATCGCTGTTCCCAAATTTTGCAAAGAGCGTACTACTGTGTTCAATTTCTCAAAGTATGTTTTGTCTAAAAGGGAGGAATTCTTGTTATCCTTAGGCTTGGATTTCTGCCTTCCTAACTATAGACCGAGTTATAGCAGGTTTTTCTTACCCCTTGAAGCTATCTTCCACCGGCTTAAATCCTTGCCCTTTGAGACCAATCTCAGCGAACTCCAAAAGAATTATTCGAACTATCTCAGAGCACCTTCAGGAAGCTTCGTACGCAATGGGCCCCGTTTTTAAGAGGACAGACTACGACATTTTGAAGGAACTTTCGAAACGTGATGACCTTGTTATCACTAGACCTGATAAAGGTAAGGGTACAGTGATTCTCGACAAACAAGAGTATATTGATAAGATGAATGTTATTCTTAGCGATCATTCAAAATTTATTGAGATTGGTATCCTGATTACTCCAACATATTTAAATTCGAGGATAGAATCAACAAATTTCTGAGGAACACAAAAAATGAAAATCTTATCCACGAAGAAACGTATCAGCAATTATTTTCCGCAGGGTCTCCAAGACACACAAACCCAGCGTTCCTTTACTCCCTATACTTGCGTCTTTTAACACTCCAAACTACAAACTTGCTAAGTATCTTGTTCCTCTCCTTGAGCCTTTAACCAGGAATAATTACATCACAGTTCTTGCCAATTTAAAGATATGATCTTGGCTCAGGGCTCTGATCTTTATATGACCAATCTGGATGTCGAGTCACTTTTTACAATTGTACCTGCGAATGACACGAATTAAATTATTTTCAATAAGCTTTTTACTCAGCCTGATTCTGTTTTTAATAATTTTACTCGCTCGTCTTTTAAAACCTTGTTGGAACTAGCGGTGCTGGACACAGCTTTTATTTTTAATAATAAATTATACAAGCAAATTGATGGTATGGCTATGGGCTCGCCGCTCGGACCTACTTTCTCCAATGCCTTTATGAGCTCCCTGATGGAGCGAATGCTGGACGAATGCCCTCTCATTTACCATCCTCCTTTTTATGCACGGTATGTTGACGACACCTTTGCCCTCTTCGGAAGAGAGTATGACTCGGATTCCTTTTTGAATATGCTAACTCCTGCCAGCTCAATCTCAAGTTTACTCTTGAAAAAGAAGAGGACAATTGAATCACTTTGAATCGACTGCCTTTTCTTAACGTTCTGGTTACCAGACATAACAGTAATTTTACTACCATGATTTAAAAAAAAAAAAAAGACTTTTGCAGGATTAGGTACCAATTTTTACAGTTATTGCTTTTACTTCATAATTTTAAAATTAAACCGTTGCGACTCTCTTTCACAGGGCCTTTTCCCTTACTTCTGGTTGGAAAGCTTTCCATGATGAAGTAACCTTTCTTTTAGAATATTTTAAACACAATTGCTTTCCGTCTAAGATAGTTTTTAATAGCCTCAATAAAATACTTAACAAGAAGTTTTTCACTGAGCGATATACTCTTACAGTACCTAAACTACACTTTTATGCCAAATTTCCATACTGTCATGATGTCCAGTTTAGAACAAAATTTACTAGTACAATTCAAAAACATTTTGGTGCCATAGATGTTAAACTTATTCCTATCAACCCCTAACGATTGGCTCTATTTTTAAATTTAAGGATCAGCTTTGTGCTATGATGTCCTCCGGAGTGGTGTATAAGTATTCTTGCCCCAAGTGTAACTCGGGATTTATGTGGGATCCACTCGGAGACTTCTAAAAGTACGCATAGACTCACATAGGGGATAAGTTTTCGTGCATGGGGTAAAAATCTCCAACCCCGAACACTCCAACATCAGAAGTCATGCGAAATTTTGTAAAACCCCATTGAAAACAAAGATTTCTACATAATTGGACGAACTTCTAGCCAACTGGAACTACCAATACTCGAGTCTCTTATGATAAAACAGCTTGTTCGAAGTTGAACACTCAGACTTCGGCTGTTCCTTTGTACCTGTCATAGTGATAATGCTTTTGTTGTTTTGTTTCTCCTTTGAAGACTTCATTTTCTGTATTTGTGTCGTACTGACAGGTTGGCCCCATACCCTTAGTCACTTTTATTCATTTATTTATTTGTTTTCTTAATGTGATTTAAAAATTTTAGTGTTTTTAAAACATAAATATTTTAAATATAAATTTTAAAATTTTTTTTTTTTACTTGTCTTTTATATATTCTATTTGTTTTAATTAATTTCTCTGTATTTTACCTGTTCCTCGGTGTCCTTTGTGTAAAAGTTTCCTTTTAAGTCGATTGTCATTTTTTATGTTCTGACTTTGCCTTTGCATAATTTTTCTATATATATATATATATATATATATATATATATATATATATATATATATATATATATATATATATATATATATATATATATCAGTTCTCAGTGTAGGTTTATACTTTCTGAATAAACTTAGGAATTTAATATGTGCTTTTGCTAAAGATACTTATTACATTGGTCAGATACAATTAACAAATGGCAGCGCCGGTGGAAACTCTCTCTCTCTCTCTCTCTCTCTCTCTCTCTCTCTCTCTCTCTCTCTCTCTGTATATATATATATATATATATATATATATATATATATATATATATAGTACATTAAGGATAACTTTGACCAAAAGGAGCGATGCTATAAGGAAAAGTGCTAAACCAATCACATATTTCTTATTTACTCTGTAGTTATTATTATTGCTCACGTTTCCCTTCTCGAAATTATTCTTTTTATTCTTCTCTGGAATTTTTCCAGAATAACCCCTCGCGAAAATAGACCTACGGAGCTGGTATCAGTCAGCCAATGGTGAGGTAACGAAAGTTCCAAATTGCCACTTTGTCACTGATATAAACCATACGCCCCCAAAGCAACTGTACGAATATACTAATCAGAGATTGCAAAAGTTGGCAAATGAAGGTATGATAGTTACAAAAATTTCAGTTGCAGTTCACGCTGGCTAAGAAAACGATACAGTTTGGAGAGTTTCTTACAAATACTTTATCATTTACGTTTCCTTATCTCAAAAGGCTGGAATATGTGATTTTTTTCTTTAAATATATATCACTAACAGTACTTTTTACCTAGTCCTGATAACGGACGGTGACTAAATGAACAAAAATAAATAAATAAATAAATAAATAAATAAATAAAAGAGAGAGAGGTGACCATAAATTAATATGGTATTTTAAACCGAATGTAAAGCATTTTCCATATCACAAGTTTATACTGAATTTTACCTGTCTTGAATATTTTTTTTTTTTGTATTTGCATCAAAATGCTCCAATTATGTAAAAAGAGATGAAAATAGAACAGAACAATGAGAGAGAGAGAGAGAGAGAGAGAGAGAGAGAGAGAGAGAAAGAGAGAGAGAATCAGGAAGGGTGAAGAATACGCGAGGCGCGATCACTTTTTAACCTGAATCCTAACAGGAAAAGGATGACAATATAGCGTTAGAATTCGCTAAAGAAATAAAAACCTTTGCATCTTTATTACTAAAGAATTAGCCCATCAACCTATCCATGTCTGTACGTCATATTTGCTTAATTCGAATATGCCAAAACTCGTAACCAGTGACAAAAGACACGACCCTCACTTCGGGTCATGGCAAACTTGTTGCTAAAAATATAAGAGCTTATCTCAGACGAACCACGCTCTGCAGACGGGACCTGTTTTGGGTGTAGACTTGAGTTATACTTAGACGTGCCACTCTGGGAACATATGGAAGACGATTCATGGTCTATTTTCTCATTAAAGTAAGAGCGATAAATCGCTAAGGCTATGTCACAGTCTATGGTGCAAATAATTGAATGCTTTGTAGCAGATGAATTTGTATCAAGCAGTTTCAGTTATTGTAGTGATACGATAGATATTTCTGTACACCATATATTCAGTTGTTGTGATAAGTACAATTTATATAGGTGAGAAAAAACTATCTATCTTTCTATCACCCCCAAAAGACTTAGCATTATATTCCTTCTCTTGAATTTCGAAATATCAAAATCAGGCGGGTGATACCGGGGCATATGGTGCCTTACCGCCTAGAGAATTAGGAACACTGCTGTTTCTTTTCCTGTGGTCCCACAGGATTGAAAAGCAGGATTATCCTTTGCTTCAGGAGAGGAACCTCATCTGCCAAGGAGTCCACAACCCATTACTAAGCGCTCCTGTCCCCTTAGGTACTATATATTTACGCCCCAAACCAATGTTGCTGTCTGGGGCTCCAAAGCGTAGGTTTTACTGCTTACAACCAGTGCAGTAGCAGTCCTCAATAAATAGACTGACCCGACGATGTGGTTACCACTGGCCTCGAGAGTGAGAGGCTCGTCTTCCATTTTAGGGGCGCTTTAGCCCCTACAGGATTCACAATCCTCTGCCATTGGCACTTCCAAAGATGGTGGTGTCTGGGTAGCGCCACTTACTACTAGCACCCCAGCAGGAAGTATTAAATGACTGACCTAAGTTAAATGCAATAGTGAAAAGGTTATCACGGGTGAAAGGGTGGAACTGGGTATTTTGAGATGGTGTGGTCATGTGGAAAGAATAGACGACGAGAAGTTGATGAAAAAAAGAAGTGCATAATTCTGAAATGTTAGGAGGAAGGAGGAGAGGAAGACCTAGAAAAGTGGATATATGGTGTGAAAGAGGTACTAGAAGGGTAGGTCTTTGTTACCTAGGTAGCTTAAGAATAACTGTTGGTAAGGGTAAACTTGCGCACTCTGCATGCAAAAGGGTTCGACACGCTGATAATGAGCGTGTCTTTGTGAATGTATGAAACTGTTAATCTTGTAGGAAATTTACTTCACAAGGTTTCATCCATGATGCAGCAATTAAAGTAAGCATTCAGCAGTCAACTTTGCTCTGTTCTTCTTCTGATGTCACCCCTTATTGGGGAAACGGCTTTGTGTTAAGTATATATATATATATATATATATATATATATATATTTTTTATATATATATATATATATATATATTATATATATATATATATATATATATATATATATATATATATATATATATATATATATATATATAATATATATATGACTTTTATCACATCACCGTGATTCATATACAATCAGTAAGCTACAAACGTCCTTTAATATCCAATTCGCTCTACCTCGGAGGTAGAGCGAATTGATATTAAAGGACGTTTATAGTTTACTGATTATATATATATATATATATATATATATATATATATATATATATATATATATATATATATATATATATATATATATATATATATATATATATATATATATATATACATAGAGCAGGAGTGTGCGTGCGTGTGTGTTGTCTTTTCAAGAGTGCTATGCGTAAATGCACATTTATAATAAAAACCTGATAATTATTTTTGTTGCGTTGGACTTCGAAAGAGCTCCATCTTTAACGAAATTTCACTAGCAACGTATCTATTTCGAGTCAGAAGTTGGACCCAAACTCTAATGCAAACTAAAAATCAAGAAGGCAGCAACGTGCAAATGAGGAAATAAACAAAACCGTGTCGTAAACATCTGGTCAGTAGGCCAAAGCAAAAAAAAAAAAAAAAAAAAAAAAACAGATCGACTTTCACTACCAAAAGGCCGCAAATGACGTTGTTGCTGAATGGTGTGATTTTGAGACATTGTCGCCTCCACCTTCGGCGGCAGTTAATGTAGCTTTGGCAACTGACGAAATTAGCATCGTCCTCCCAGGCATAAATTTGGTTTCATTCAGTGCGGATGAGAGAATACATAAATTATGCGTAATGTTTGTCACTTAATGCCAAGTAGTCAAAGTCACTGTCTATAGTTCAGTGGTTCTCAACCAGGGGAAATAACCCCCTAAGGGGAAATGTCAGAGCTTCAGGGGGAAATTGTTACCAGAGACTGGCAGGCTCAAACTGGCTCTAGGAACACACAAAACGCAGCATGCATCGGTCCGCACTTCTGAGAGGTCACGCTGGACTCTCTCTCCATTAGCTTGTGTGTTTGTGTTAGTATTTTGTTGCATATTATTTTGAATGCACCTTTTGAGGCAGACAATCTTGGAAAGGGGGAGGTGGGGGAATGACATTCCGACATATGGTGAAAGGGTGCATGGACCAAAAAAGGTTGAGAATCACTGCTAGTTGCTTCTGAACCAGACCAAGTACTGAATCCTGGCTAGTGAAGAAGCACTTATCAATTATAATTCCCCTTGGATGTCAGTTACTCCAAAGGTATAAAGAATTGACTTAATATTAGTGAAATTATGTGTTAAGGTGGCAAAAATTGATTAATCTTCGATGAACCCCGTGGGGAGGGTAGTGCCGTCAGTGCACCTCATGCGGTGCAATGTAGGCATTACTTAAGGGTCTTTGCAGCGCCCCTTCGGCCCCTAGCTGCAACTGCTTTCATTCCTTTTACTGTACTTCCGTTCATATTCTATTTCTTCCATCTTACTCTCCACCTTCTCGTAGCATTGATTCATAGTGCAACTGCGAAGTTTTCCTCCTGTCACACCTTTCAAACTTTTCCTGTCAATTTCCGTTAGTTGTCCCTGTGCTTGGCATGTATGCCCAAAATCTATAAATCAATCAATCTTCGATGAAGCCTAAATTTCAAAGGAAATTTTAGGTTCACGCTTAAGTCTGACAGTAAAATGTAGACTCAAACCAAAAACTCCTGAAGGAAAAGGAGCAAATAATCATGAAAATAAAATGACTGCATTGCTACTGAAATATTTTCTGAGAATTTTCAATAGTAATGAAATTGTTCTGGAAACTGAAAGCCCCGGTTCCTAAACTTTTTATTTAAACTTATAAAAAATTTGATCTGTTTCTTTCAGATTTGCGTATTTATCTATTTATTTACTTTGCGGCCATGAATATTATTAGCCTGGCCTCGCGGCCCTGACTGACAAAACTTTTTGTTTACTAAGCACTTTGACATATTTATTCTTAATGCAGTATAGTTCTATAAACTCAAAATCTCCATCATTAATCAAGTGAACTCCTTATAAATATATAATTATTATTTTATTACTAATATGTCATGGAACTAATATCGAGCGTAGAAAAAAATCTACGCAACAATTAATAGGTCTAGAAAATCTCTGGGGCGCTCAAGTTTACAAACAAAATTTGAAAAATTACATCTAGGATTTTTCTTATGGAAGAATTACAAAAAAATATGCCTAAAAACTGGCTATTGCCTGACTCATAAAAAAAACATGCTTATGAAAAAAACAAAAGTGTGTAGAATTTTTAACTTCATCTATAAAAATCTGTGGAAGTATAAAACTTGTGGTGGGTAAAATATAAAGATTTTCTAAGACGGCGCAGCATTGAATGCTGAAGACCATAAACCTTTAACCACCATGGTTTCTGAGAGCTAAAGAAAAGAAACAAAACATTTGTCTTTCAAACTAATCTGTGACCTTGAAAAAACCAAAAGGTTGTGTTTTTGGGAAATGTAAACAACTTCTCAGGTACATATCCACCAGGTCTCATGAAACTCAGGGAAGTAGAGAAGCAGCCTTGCTCCTCGTTGCTACTTATAATTATGACAGTGAAAAGCAAAGAACACCAACACAAGGTCTGTTTACAGGGTCGATACTAACAAATGAACTGATGAAAAGCAATTCTAGGCACAGAAAGTGGTAAAATTGAGTATACATTTATCTACACATGATAACAAATAAAGGAAAATGTGAGTGGTCTCTCTTCAAGCAAAGAACCTGGAAGTCATGAACTTTGGAAGGCCATAGTACAAAGGCTGCGGCACAGCCCGAGGTCTGATGACATGTTATGTTGTCAGTCAATGTAACAAATGCGATGAACCAGGTTCCATAGACAGCAGCATAGATCCTCCTATAAACTAAGCCAAACATTAATAAAGTGAAGGAAGATTAAACAAACTTTCCCTTGGAAATAACAAAAATAACAAATATTATGGGAAGTAACAATTATGGGAAAAATAAGTTTTGGTGGAATTATGAGCCACGCACCGATCTGGGAAATTAATCTTTCATACAGTACCACTGAAAACGACGAAAACAATTAACAATTACCGTTCTAAAGAGAAAAAAAACATAAAATGATAACGGATGGAAGTCAGTAACAGAAGAGAGATCTCAATGAAAAAACACAGGAAATGAGAGACGCTTTGAAGAACGAGTTTAATGGAAGCCGCTGTAGATGGCAGCAGTTGGTTCAAGACTACGTTTCTTAAATTATACAAAACACGAAACGAAAGATGTTCTGTACTAAGAAGTCAGTGAAGGAAAGTTTTTTGGCAGTGAGGAACTAGTGGATTATAAGTCACAGAAACGCCAACGCTTCAGCGAAAACACGTAACAGAAGAAACTGATTTCAAAATTGCCTTGAGAAAAAATCTCTTGAGAAGCAAAACAGTGCCAGAGAGGGATCCTTGAAATAGTCCTTTGAGAAAACAAAATACCTAATTCAAAGGGAAAAAATAAAGGGAAACTAATATAAAGAAGTTGAAAGCAAGCACACGACTGGGAATACAAGTAAGGAGGTTTGAGAAAGGTAACTAGGAAAATGTTAGTTTTCCTCACGTGGGAAATCTAAAAATAGGAAACAAACACTTGAATGACTTGGAATATTAATTGAAACCAAAATATAAATGAACTGGAAGTATAGAGAGACAATATACAAAAATAATTCTAACAATCTAATAATTGGCCCAAAAGCTTGTGATTAGAAACTACGCATTACATAAACACGAAGTACTCAATTAAAAAAAAAGAAGAAAAATTGACGCACTAAAGGTACAGTCCAGACACAATGAACCTTCTTTCAGTTTTAAGGACGCTCTTTTACTCAAATCTCCCTAAATCCTCCAGAACCTGCTGCCAAACGTCTGCTTGTACTTAAGATAATCTGAAGACGACGTTGCCAAAATATATCGTCCTAAATACAAACTGAAGGAACATTACTTCAATGAGATTCCACTTTCTACTTATTACTGTTTCGTTCTGTTTAGTTTGCCACTGTTTTCATACCTACCCTAAATAAGAAAATAATTTAGGTAGTTTTCATATTAGTTCTCAGACTTTAAATTGCATAAGGCTAAATTGCTTTTCAGTAGTTACACCCCGTACACAAGGAAAACTCTGGAATTACCCAACTTCAGACAAACGAAGAATGTGAATCTTTAAGGAAGGCACTGAAAACCTGATTTCATGGAGGATTTAATCTTATGAACTCTTCTCAAGCAATTGTTTCAGTATGCCCGCCCGACCTAACTTAACCCAGTTGGAAGCTAACAAAGACTAACACATCCCACTAAATCTCTTTTAAATCTTGAATCTATTTTATACCAGGGTGATACGTAAAGACGACAAGAGTTGCCTAGTCTGGATCCCGTGCTGGTATGTTCTTGGGAATAACAATCTTCATACACAGAAGGCTCGAGTACCTAATGTCCTGAGTAGCCAACTTGACTTCAGAGGTCCACATTCATAAGCATCATCAACAGCAGCACTGCCGGAAGTTGCTGAAAAGCAGTTGAGACTGTGGAAAATGTCCAAATGTCCACCATTTTAAAATAGAAAGTACTTTTGTCAGAGTACCGAGTTGCTTCCTGTGTGTATACTGATTGCCAGGCAACATGCTTCTACATGAGAGGCGTCTTTATTTTGGCTTGAAGATCGACATTAATTTTCAGAGGACTGGTAGAGACTGGACTGCAGTATGTGAAATCTGCTTGTATACTGCCTCCTGAACAGGCACTACATTACATTTTTTGTACTCACTGAACGTACTTGTAGAAGACAAACAGTTGAATGTACAGATTTGGAGTAGGCTATCTATAAATAAATTCAAAGCAATCGCCATCATTACCAGTGTAGGCCTCAAGGTTCTTTGAAATGTTTCACAGGTGAAAAATATGAGTAAGAAGCAGTTTAAGATGACATGTATATCACAGGAAGTCCAATTAAGATTGTTCTCACTAATTGCCTTTGATGAAGGGTTATGTTGTCATTAGTGCTGGTTAATGATCCAATCATTAGCTAAAGTGGGAGGGACAGTGACTACACTAAATAAAAGGAGATTTAAAAAATGAGGCTGTTGTATCTTGTAATTTGGGTCTTAGATTATCGTTGTAGCTTATCATAATTCAATCTGGGCTATTTATTGAAGCAAACCAGTCTACATTATTTGGCAGACCCATGTTGATTATTTGTTTAAGTTTTCACATTTCACCTGGAGTTTGGTTAATATTTTATACGATTTTTAATAGTGTGTTGATTAGAGTTCGAATCAATTTAAGAGTAGCTTACAACATTACAATTAAGCTTTTCCAACTATGATAATCTTGCTATTAGCTCTAGGATCAAAGCAGAGTTAAATGACTGCTCTTCTGCTAACAACAAGCAGGGAAACTAAGCAGTACAGTGAATTACAGTATGCAACACTTATGGGTTATTTGACAAGATCTGGAAAAGACAATAATAAAACGCAACAGGAACAGCCTAACCTTCGAGCTAGGTTGGATACATAACACTGGCTGAACATACAAAGGGTTGAATTTATTTCTGGTGATAGAAATTCATTTCTCGCTATAATGTGGTTCGGATTCCACAATAAGCTGTAGGTCCCGTTGCTAGGTAACCAACTGGTTCTTAGCCACGTAAAATAAGTCCAATCCTTCGGGCCAACCCTAGGAGAGCTGTTAATCAGCTCAGTGGTCTGGGAAAACTAAGGAACACTTGTAAAAACTCCACAGAGGTTGGGAGCCTAGACTAAACCAGTCTCACACCTGCCCCGAGAACTCTCTTCAATCTTTGCTTCAGAACGATGCGCACGCTGCCTTTCTTTCTTTAATTTCTCTGATGGTGATATATCTTTCAGGATTAATTCAGCATGACGAGCTTAGTTGGCACGTAATCACTTGGAGTGATCTCAAGAGTCGGTATTAGAATCAGTATTAAACTCTTGTACCTCTTTACATGATGATAATTCCAGTGAATTTCAAATTATTTTTACTTTTCTGTCTGTTCAATACTTTTTCATGTGTCTCTTCATCTTTTTATTAAAGATATTACACTGATAACATCTAGTGCATTCGCACACACATTCAGAATATATATATATCAAATTTGTGTCCAAATTTGCACTGAAATATTCAATCAGCAAATTAGCCTTTTAGATGACAGGAGGGAAGATAGAGATCTTGACAAACAGTCTTTTTGCGTCAAGATGACACCAAGTAAAGTGCATAATTTGACTATCTTCATGTAGCATTTTCACATGTATTCGGCTTCCCCTTTCAAAGATACAATTAACATATATGCAATTTATCCCTTACAAATTATGCAGTTAACTATGATACTTTAAGGCAGCAATTAGTCTGTTTATAACAAGAAAAAACAATGCAATGATTGGTGAGTTAATTCTAGCATAAATGACTTTCAGTGAGGCTAAGTAAACCTAGACAAAACTATGACACAACTTCAATAGTCCTTGAACCCAAGAAAAATGTTTGTCACTAAAAAAAAAAAAAAAAAAAAAAGAAAACTGAACTGTTCTAATCTATTTGTTTCATGACTGCGGTCGGTGACAATTTGGTTTCGTTTGGGGACATGGACTCTCTCCTCAGTTCCAAGAAAAAAAAAAAAAAACACCTGAGGAAGCTTTTACCTGCCTTGTCATCTTAGTGATCCGCATCTGCTACTCCCACTTCTTATCAATCCATGTGTCTTCATTAGGTTCATCGCCAAGTATATACAGTATACAAACACACACACACACACACACACACATATATATATATATATATATATATATATATATATATATATATATATATATATATATATATATATATATATATATATATATATGTATATGTACTTGCAAAATTACCCTTTATGTTACTTCCAGCTTCCAAAATTACTGTTACCCGTAATTTTTATGGTCAAAGTCAAAATGAAAACCATATTTAACCTCTTACCTCTGAGTATGATCCTCATCCTGACCTTGAAATTTAACACCCATTGATTTTATTTGCAAATTATATCAGCTAAATATAAACACTCTATCTCATATACATGAAGAGTTACACTGAACGTCCCATTTTGACCTCAGGCCTCTAAGAATGACTTTACCTTTTACCTCACTCTGCATATTGGCTTCAAAGGTTATGGCCAAGGTCAAATTCTTGTTTTATCTTCGACCTCGAAGTTTGACCTTGAACTTGATTTTAAACTTTATCTAAAAAACAGCTACAATCGTGAAATATGATGAATATGAGGTCTCGTGTATTGGTCATAGGCATAGACAAAATTATATTGCTAATTGACCTTTGACCCCTAAATATGACCTTCTCCTCATTAATGTATTATGCATAGGATATAAAATGTCTGTCCCATAGAGTTCAAAATTATAGCCAAGTTTAAATTACTACGTATGAACCTGACCTCGGCAAAAGTCTAAGTCAACTCCCTTTTGATCTGACCTCTCAATTGGACCCTTAAATGCGAATTCTCTAACACGTATAGTTCAAGGTTATGAGCGAGATCAGATTCTCATTTGACCTTCGAATTCTATGCACAACCTTCACGGTGATCTTGACCTCAGACCAAAAAATCGTAAATGGTTCCCAGCAAGAAGTTAAAGATGCTAGCCAATTTGCAACTGATTAGGTGAGGCCATTTGGGAGAAGAGAAAAGCCATACACAAAGACGGGCTGAACAACATTTCTCATATAAATGTGTTTGTGAGGACGTCTGTGGTTGTGTTGATTTTTGTTTATGCTTGTGCGCGTGTATGTACGTGTGTGTGTGTGTGAGTGTGGAGGAGGAGCAGGAAGGACCAAACCATGGTATTCTGCCCAGGTCAGCCACGTGTGAAGGATTGTAGCGGTAGAGATGGGGGCAGGGCATAAAAAGGGTTTTCGAATGCTACAAATGTATTTGTACCCAGGATGTGTCATCGCCCCAAGTCGTCTATTTGGGTCTGGGAATAATGCGGCTGCTACTCCACGTGGAAGAGATAAACACACTGTCTTGCTGTTGTCTTCTTCTTCTTCTTCTTCTTGTTGCCTTCAACCCTCATTAAAAATGTGCTTGTTTGTGTCACTCAAGTTATTTAAAATGTCCTATGTCGCCCTTTTCAAGATCGTTACACATTCCTCGACACTTGCGGCCGAAATGAGAAGTGAGTGATGCTAAGTAATATAAGTGCCATCTCCAAGCACAATAGTGGATAATGGGGGTGGAGAATTGCAAAAAATGGATATGTAAGTACAGGTGGCAACAAGGTTTCGTGTCTGTAGTTGCTACGGGCACCTGCTTGCATGAAGGCAAGGCCGGAATCTTTATTTCGTTGAGGGGAGTTTATTTATTCTTGTACTGCACGAAAATCTTTAAATTCTTTAAATCTGATCATTAGGAAAAGACTTTATAAATATGTATATATAAATATATTTATATATATGTGTATATATATAAATTTATATATATTATATACTTATATATTATATATATGTATATATATAAATTTATATATATTATATACTTATATATTATATATATGTATATATATAAATATATATATATATATATATATATATATATATATATATATATATATATATATATATATATATATACACACATATATATATATATATATATATATATATATATATATATATATATATATATATATATATATATATATATAGTACAAGCTGTACAGAAGTAAAAAAAAAAAAGATATGAACAAAATCCAAGAGAAACTGCAAATTGTTTAGGATTGGGAGGGATAAAGAGAGATTATCCGAGAGTAGTTAAGAGATGAAGAGATAAGGAAGAGGTTGAAAACCTTTGTTTATACTGAGATACTGAGAGAACAGTTGAGAAGGAATAGGAGTTAGCCTCAAGGCTGTTTGGGTAAAATTGTCTTTAACAAAATAAGAATTACTTGCATTGGTAAATGTACTGTGCATGACCCATGGTTGAAAATGAGAGTAAAAGAGAAAACTTTTGGGAATTGTATTACAAATACTAAACATTAGATTTGTAAAAACAAAATCCTAAATAAAGACCAACTTTAAACAGACTAATCAAACTTATATGTGGCCAAGCAAATTCTCTATAAAGAACCACAAGATTTATGTCGTGAATGAAAATGAGAACTTTGGGAAATATATGACAAATATGAAAATTTAAAATCTATGAAAACAAAAATCCTAAAATAAAAAAAAACAAACTTTACACAGACTGATCAAAGATGTATGTGGCCAAGTAAGTTCTCTATAGAGAACCACAAGATTTATTTCGTATTTTTCCTTGCTTTCTAATGTGCTATAGCTAATGTAAATAATATTAATCTATACATCCTTTGAAAGGTAACTCGCTACAGTTTTGCATTAGGTAAAACAGTTATATATTTCTAATACTTTATTTTCGGTAAATACTTTTTTACTGAAAAGTATACAAACTTTTGTTATTTTGCATATTTAATTGTAATTAAATAAATTACAGGTATTAAGCTTTAAACTCGTACTAATATGAGAATCCTAACAAGAAAACTAAGTTTACGAACACCTTTCAGATACAAATACTACAAAGCAGCTGTCCGGTCAGTGGGATATAGTTGCCATGCAGTACAACGACAAGGAAGTTGCGGTCTTGAACACCAGTCCGAAGAATTTTGACTTATGGCCAATCCTTGTTGGGAATTCCTCAAAGTCTGTTCAGAATTTATTGAGTTATCCATATATCTGCAACATTTCCAGTTTATTATGTGCAGCCATAAGATCGATTACTACCCGAATAACAGGATCTAGTTTATAGAAACCATAGCTAAAACCAGTATTTTCTATCTACAAGAAAATTTGCTTATCACGAGTAAGTGCACCATACCGTATGGGAAGAATATTTCGTAATTCGACTTTCTCAGTGTGTAAGCTATACCATATGGCGCATCAAACGTCAACCAAAATAACCTGGACTACTTAGGAAATTGTCAAGGACTGACCAGCCATGGTTACTATACGGTAAGTATTCGAAAGTGATGCTAAAATAGGAACCCTTTAGAACTGGGAGAACAGGTGAGACCAGTTTCGAAATGCCTAGCAACGAATCAAGTGACTCAAGAAAAAAGTATATAAAAAATAAATAAAAAAAGGATCGTTTTCACACTCTCTCTCTCTCTCTCTCTCTCTCTCTCTCTCTCTCTCTCTCTCTCTCTCTCTGAATTGACCATCTTAGGTGCCACTCTCATTAGAAATTGTTACTGATGATACACTTACTACGTAAGTGTATCATCAGTAATTTTTAATCTTATTTTAAAAACTAATGACGTATCTGATTTTGGCGAGGGTGGCTTTTGTTGCTTTGTAAACAGATTTAATTTAAATAAAATGTTCAGTGAATAAACATTCTGCGAAAGAGTGTTCAGTGGATAAACATTCAGAAAAAAGAATGATCAGTGGATAAACATTCAGAAAAAGAATGTTCGGTGGATAAACATTCAGAAAGAAAATGATCGGTGGATAAACATTCAGAAAAAGAATGATCAGTGGATAAACATTCAGAAAAAGAATGTTCAGTGGATAAACATTCAGAAAAAGAATGATCAGTGGATAAACATTCAGAAAAAGAATGTTCAGTGGATAAACATTCTGAAAAAGAATGTCCAGTGGATAAACATTCTGAAAAAGAATGTCCAGTGGATAAACATTCTGAAAAAGAATGTCCAGTGGATAAACATTCTGAAAAAGAATGTTCAGTGGATAAACATTCTGAAAAGAATGTTCAGTGGATAAACATTCTGAAAAGAATGTTCAGTGGATAAACATTCTGAAAAGAATGTTCAGTGGATAAATATTCTGAAAAGAATGTTCAGAGGATAAACATTCTGAAAAGAATGTCCAGTGGATAAACATTCTGAAAAGAATGTTCAGTGGATAAACATCCTGAAAAGAATGTTCAGTGGATAAATATTCTGAAAAGAATGTTCAGTGGGTAAACATTCTGAAAAGAATGTTCAGTGGATAAACATTCTGAGAAGAATGTTCAGTGGATAAACATTCAGAAAAAGAATGTTCAGTGGATAAACATTCTGAAAAGAATGTTCAGTGGATAAACATTCAGAAAAAGAATGTTCAGTGGATAAACATTCAGAAAAAGAATGATCAGTGGATAAACATTCAGAAAAAGAATGTTCAGTGGATAAACATTAAAAAAAGAATGTTTAGTGGATAAACATTCTGAAAAAGAATGTTCAGAACATAAACATTCAGAAAAGAATGTTCAGCAGATAAACATTCACAAAAAGAATGTTCACAGGATAAACACTCAGAAAAAAATGTTCAGTGGATAAACATTCAGAAAAAGAATGTTCAGTGGATAAACATTCAGAAAAAGGAAGTTCAGTGGATAAACATTCAGAAAAAGAATGTTCAGTGGGTAAGCGTTCAGAAAAAGAATGTTCAGTGGATAAAAAATTAGAAAAAAGAATGATCAGTGGATACACATTCAGAAAGAGAATGTTCAATGTATAGAAATTCTGAGGAAAAAACTGATATTACTTTTCATCAATAGTACTATGAACATCTGATTCACCAATTAACCTAAATTTATCGTACTTATTACCTAAAATCTATCGGTCAAATGCACATCACCGTCAGTAAACACCCTTGACTTGGTACACAGGAAGCAAGTTTAGAATTTCATCTAAAAAACAATCATATCCCCTTTACCCGAAGCACAACAGATCTGTTCCCAGTTCATAACATCATTTGCTAATCCGTACCCAGAGCTTGACGGGACATTCTATCTTTACAGTCTGTAACTAGCATTAATTCAGGGTGAATATTGTGTAACATGCTTGTGCAGAGAACCAGGTGAGGATCCGTAACAATATTGTCAATTTGATCATTTACACCGTGGAAATTCACAAATAGATACTTTATAGGTTTTTTACGAATTTATTTGCGTTGAAAAAATTCGTTGCAAGAGCATACGAAAATTATAACCTAAAAAGACAAACATTCAGAAAAAAATTGATCAGTGGATGAACAATTAGAAAAAGAATGTACGATTGTTAAACATTCAGAAAAAGAATGTTCAGTTGTTAACCATTCAGAAAAAGAATGTTCAGTGGATAAACATTCAGAAAAAGAATGTACAGTGGTTACACATTCAAAAAAAGAATGATCAGTAGATAAACATTCAGAAAAAGAATGATGAGTGGATAAACATTCAGAAACAGAATGTTCGGTGGATAAACATTCAGAAAAAGAATGTTCAGTGGATAAACATTCAGAAAAAGAATGATGAGTGGATAAACATTCAGAAACAGAATGTTCGGTGGATAAACATTCATAAAAAGAATGTTCAGTGGATAAACATTCAGAAAAAGAAAGTTCAGTGGACAAACATTCTGAAAAAGAATGTTCAGTGGATAAACATTCAGAAAAAGAATGTTCACGGGATAAACATTCGGAAAAAGAATGTAAAGTTGTTAAACATTCAGAAAAAGAATGTACAGTTGATAAACATTCAGAAAAGAATGTACAGTGGTTGCACATTCAGAAAAAGAATGATCAGTGGATAAACATTCAGAAAAAGAATGATCAGTGGATAAACATTCAGAAAAAGAATGTTCAGTGGATAAACATTCAGAAAAAGAATGTTCAGCGGATAAACATTCAGAAAAAATGTACAGTTGTTGAACATTCAGAAAAAGAATGTGCTTATGGACAAACATTCAGAAAAAGAATGTTCTGTATTACAACAATACTGGGAAAGAACCAGTATTAGTTTCCACTGATATTAATATGAAAATCTTATTGGTCAGTTAAGTTAAAGTTATTTTATTTATTGAAAGCACCGTTAAAAAAATTATTACAAGAACATCAGAAAAAGATAACATAAAGAGAGCTTTATCTTTCTGATTAAGCTGGCTTTATGTCACAATGGGCTTTATTGAATACTTCCGAAATAAAACTCGCTTAATTAGATTAGGAAGATTCCTTCGGTATAGAATCATACTGATTATTTATCTAATTACGAAAAACAAGTATGATCGAAACATGTTACCACCGAAACAAATATGACTTACGTAATTAGTGTTAATCCATTTAGCAATATAAATCAGTCATTACAGCCTAATGCCAACCAATTTTGAAACCCATACTGTGCATATTTGCATAGAATGATTCATAAAATGAACACCGAATAAATCTTGCAAGATGTTAACTATTTGTTTATTTATCATAACAGTGTATCTTAGTTTGCGTCGACTATGGAATCCATTTTCTGTAAACAAGGAAAAACTCATTACGAAGTATCACGTGCACAGACTTTCAAGAGAAGAGGAAAAAGTACAAACAAAGAGGAGAATTCATGTTGGAAAACAGGTTAGGTAACTAGACAGAGAGAGAGAGAGAGAGAGAGAGAGAGAGAGAGAGAGAGAGAGAGAGAGAGGGGGGCAGAGCGAGAGAGAGAGAGAGAGAGAGAGAGAGAGAGAGAGAGAGAGAGAGAGAGAGAGAGAGAGAGAGAGAGAGAGAGCAGAGGAGGGAGAGAGAGAGAGAGAGAGAAAGAGAGATGGAGAGGGGAGAGAGGGGGCAGATTAGAGAGAGAGAGGGGGGCAGAGCGAGAGAGAGAGAAAGAGAGATGGAGGGAAATAATTAGATAGATAGATAGACAGATAGATAGATAGACAGATAGATAGATAGATAGATAGATAGATAGATAGATAGATATAGTAAGAGTAGGGGAAAGAGAGAGAGAGAGAGAGAGAGAGAGAGAGAGAGAGAGAGAGAGAGAGATAGTAAGAGTGGGGGAAAGATAAACAGTGAGAGAGAGAGAGAGAGAGAGAGAGAGAGGAGTAGGAGAATAGGCAGATAGAGAGAGAGAAGAAGAGAGAGAGGGAGAGACAGACAGACAGACAGACAGATATAATGAGAGAGGGGGGGGGAAAGATAAACAAATATAAAGAGGTAGAGTAAGAGACAAAAAAAAGAGAGAGGGAGAGAGAGAAAGATAAGACACCATCCAGCAGCCGTGGAGAAGCAAAGAAACAAACAACTCTTGTGCTACAAAAGCAAGCCGGTGGTAAGAGGGAAGGAGAAGAAGAAGAAGAAGAAGAAGAAGAAGAAGAAGAAGAAGAAGAAGAAGAAGAACGAGCCACCTGTTGGTCCTTAATTGCCAAGTAAACCAGGTGTGTGAACTTAGAGTCTACCTTCTTCTACCTGCTCATCCGAGGATGGGTAGGCCACACCCCTACCAAATTCCGCCCAACCAACCGCCCCCCCACCCGCACCAACCCTCCAAAGCACATTGTGTGTAGGTATTGCGAAGACATTTTGTAAAGAAACAATGAATAGGTAGTTTTGACTTGTTCATGCTTTTCTTGTCTTTGTTAAATTTCTTGTTGTTGTTGTTGATGTTTTTGTTGTTGCTATGAAGTCGTTTGGCCAGGGAAGGGAGTCTGCCTCTCTTTTCGACTCCCATAAAGCTGATAGAAGTTTCTTGAATGAAAGGAAAATAAAAAATAAATGGAAAAAATAATAATAAACGAAGTAAAAT
>NC_089767.1:25567008-25572008 GCF_040412425.1 Macrobrachium rosenbergii | reverse complement strand
GCTGAAACGAGAAAATCCCGATTTCTCACCCCCTAAGGAACGCGTGGGGAAGTCATTCCAATTCTTCCCAAGCGGTGGTCATAAGGGAACTAGTGCTTGTATAAGAAAGCTAGTGCTTGTATGAGAAAACCAGTGCTTGTTTAAGAAAACTAGTGCTTGTATAAGGCTAGTGCTTGTTTAAGAAAACTAGTGCTTGTATAAGGCTAGTGCTTGTTTAAGAAAACTAGTGCTTGTATAAGGCTAGTGCTTGTTCAAGAAAACTAGTGCTTGCATAAGGCTAGTGCTTGTCTAAGAAAGCTAGTGCGTGTTTAAGAAAACTAGTGCTTGTATAAGAAAATTAGAGGTTGTATAACAAAACTAGTGCTTCCATAAGAATGCTAGTGCTTGTATAAGTACACGAGTGCTTGTATAGGAAAACTAGCAAGTGTTTTAGAAAAATAGTGCTTGCATAAGAAAACTAGTGCCGGTATAAGAAAACCAGTGCTTGTGTGAGAAAACTTGTTTATTGTGTAAAAAAAACTAATGCTTGTATGAGAAAACCAGTGCTTGTGTAAGGCTAGTGTCTGTTTAAGAAAAAGAATGCTTGTACTGTTTAAGAAAACGAGTGCTTGTACTGTATAAGAGAACTAGTGCTTGTACTGTATAAGAAGACTAGTGCTTGCACTGTATAAGAAAACTAGTGTTTGTATAAGGCTAGTGCCTGTTTAAGAAAACGAGAGCTTGTACTGTATAAGAAAACTAGTACTTGTACTGTATAAGAAAACTAGTGCTTGTATAAGGCTAGTGCCTGTTTAAGAAAACGAGTGCTTGTACATAAGAAAATTAGTGCTTGTACTGTATAAGAAAACTAGTGCTTGTACATAAGAAAATTAGTGCTTGTACTGTATAAGAAAACTAGTGCTTGTATAAGGCTAGTGCCTGTTTAAGAAAACGAGAGCTTGTACTGTATAAGAAAACTAGTACTTGTACTGTATAAAAAAACTAGTGCTTGTATAAGGCTAGTGCCTGTTTAAGAAAACGAGTGCTTGTACATAAAAAAATTAGTGCTTTTACTGTATAAGAAAACTAGTGCTCGTATAAGGCTAGTGCCTGTTTAAGAAAACGAGTGTTTGTACATAAGAAAATTAGTGCTTGTACTGTATAAGAAAACTAGTGCTTGTAAACTTATCCTTCGAACCATTCGATCTGTTGAGTCAAAGTAACAGTCGTTCCCTTGCATCTTGTGTTTCATTATCGAAGATTGATTTCTGCTGTTACGTCACACCCTTCAAAATCTATTCAAAGGGGAAATTTATTGACGGGTTGTATTTGAAATAATTTCTTTACGTGAGAATGGCGTTGACTGGAAAAAAAAAGGTAACAATTGTCACGTTCTTGATTGGCATCAGATACCCACATCATTGCTTACGAGCAGACCTCTAATACGTTCATTATCACCATAAACCCTGTGATATTTTCGGAGGAACAGTGTGGGTTAACTTTAGCGAAAATTAATGTCTTTAGTCTCATTATGTAGGAGACTTTGGATGTCTGCTAATTCTTTTGTTGCTAAGAAAGGGACATTATGCTGTCTGCGATGACACGTGGCCTCAGTGCAGAAGAACCCTTGGTTAGTTCTGGTAACTTATATCATTTACTGACGTAAATAGGATGGAGTTAATTTTAGTATCTTGATAACACCCTTCCTTGTGATTGCAGACTTTTTTTCAGCACGCATTGACAGTACTTCTAAGAAAGAGAGAAGAGAGAGAGAGAGAGAGAGAGAGAGAGAGAGAGATTTTCTCTCTCCTCTCTCTCTTTATATATATATATATATATATATATATATATATATATATATATATATATATATATATATATATATTTATTTATTTATTTATCAAACCTTCCCCAACCCCCTTAGCAAAAGATAAAATAAGTGAACGACAACTGTCACCTGTGCAGAAACATTCCATAACAAAAGTGAACCATCTGAAAACACTTTAATCCATACTTTCCCTATGGTAATCTTTCTACCACTTCTGGTTAATTCCACATTTATCGTTCTTTTCTCTATCATTTCTACTCACCATTCACATGTTACTTCCAAAGAGTACATAAAGACATTTACATGTCACTTCCATAAAGGACAAAAAGAGACATTTACATGTCACTTTCATAAAGGATGTAAAGTGACATTTACATGTCACCTCCATAAAGGATATAAAGTGACATTTACACGTCACTTCCATGAAGAGTGTAAAGTGACATTTAGATGTCACTTCCATAAAGGAAAAACACTTACATGTAACTTCCATAAATGACATAAAGTAATATTTACATGTCACTTCCATGAAGGACACAAAGAGACATTTACATGTCACTTCCATAAAGGACATAAAGAAACATTTACATGTCACTTCCATAAAGGAAAGGTATTAACAGGTCACTTCCATAAACGACATAAAGAGACATTTACATGTCACTTCCATAAACGACATAAAGAGACATTTATATGTCACTTCCATAAACGACATAAAGAGACATTTACATGTCACTTCCATAAATAAGTTGGCTCAAGTCCCCTGGTGCATTTCAGGCTAAGATAGCAATCAAAATTATTTATTTAAGAAATGAAATTAGGTTCCAAAAGAGCACATATTAAAAAAAATTGTAGGTCAGGATGACTCTCCACGAGGCTTTGCAAAACTGGATCCTCCAGTTCTGGAGGGAATCCCGGTGGCCTGCAACGCCATTTTCCTCTGCTGGAGGGGAGAACAGAATCTGAAGGCACCTTGACATTTAGACTTAGGCTGTTGCAATGCGAAGCTCGCAACTTCAGAACCCAAAATCTGCATATAGCCATCCCCTTGGGGAACAACTTCAGTGTCCCTGATAAGGTCATTTACAGGTAGGTTTGTTTCACGCGCATCACGTCGACAAAGTGCTGGTATAAGGACCTCTTTAGGTACGGCGTTGAAGTTGCGTTCTCAGGGTCATCATCTTAAACCCATTTATAACTTTCACCTTATGGTTGGTCCCACTTAATTTAAACTTTTTCTCTTACAAAACGATTTCAAACTCTTTCATTAGCTTGTGCAGTTTTCTTTACGATCCCTAATCAGTACTGTCAAATGTCAGTACTGTCAAAAGCAAATACTGATCACTCCACACTGCATGACAATTCATTTACTCACCTTCAACATTTCACTATATTTGCTGTCCTTTCTAAATCTTTGCATTACTCCATTTATAAATGTATTAAACAGCCGTTCATCTGACACATACCCTTGTCTGAGACACACTTTAACACCAAACTAGTCACTCGCAGTCTAAATATACTTACGATATTTCATTACATTTGCTGTCCTCTCTAACTCCTCTCTAACTCTTTGCATTACCCCATTTATAAATGTATTAAACAGCCGTTCATCTGCCACATACCCTTGTCTGAGAAACACTTTTAACACCAAACTAGTCACTCGCAGTCTAAATATACTAGAACACCTTCACACACTGTAATTGCTCTCAGGAACTTATCTCATCTGTCACCTATGTTCTTAACACGCTTCACGTCGCCTGTCTGCCAGTTTCATCATAAGCTTATCTTGGTTCATGTATTCCATTTTCCCCTTCTTTCAAACTTCTCACATAACTGTTCATTAGACTGCTGGTCCACAGGTCCTCTTCCTTAAGTGCATCCACACTGTTCTCACCTTATCAGTATTATAATCTTGATTTTTCAGTCAGAATCATACAATACACCTTACTTGGTATACCAATCAAGTCAGCTATAAAGGGGTACCAGTGTCTGATGGGGTTAAGAAAAATGTGTGGACTTACAACCTCATCCATAGAAAACCCAAATGGGAAAAGGCGTATGGTGAATAAAAATTTATGAACACATAAAGGCATCTTCAGGGTCACTGAATGCTTAAAAAAAAGAAAAATATATTTGTCAGCCTAAAGGTCTGTCCAATGGACGTAAAATGTGTGGTGTTAATGTTCTTCCTTTTTTTTTTATGAAGACAAGCCTAAGGTCTGTAGTCTGCACACACGCCAACACTCAAACCCACACAGTCAATGAGCTATTAAGTAAAATGAACAGAAGGAAAAAAAAAATATATAAATTAAGGGCAGACTGATATCATGATTACTAATTAGATTATCGTAGTTCCCCCTGACACTGCAATATCATGGACAATTCAAGTTGAGTATTATATAAACCAGATGGACTGTTATCTGCTAAATTCAGCGGTTCGCAGAAAGATTCCAGATGTAAAACTCCTCTTTCATCAAATCCGAATGTGCATGTGTGTGTCTGCCTGCGTGTGTGTGTGTGTGTGTGTGTGTGTGTGTGTGTGTGTCTCTAGGGAGTGCCTAAGTATAATCGCATCTGTGAAAGGCGTTACATTTATGGATTAACAATTACGATGTAAAGAATGGGTGTCGGCGTGTCATTATACTTAACGTAGGAGTTCGGCCAATGTTCCCAACTTCCGCCGCCGCCGAGCTCTCAGAAGAGAGAGAGAGAGAGAGAGAGAGAGAGAGAGAGAGAGAGAGAGGAGGTTGTGTGTCCGTGCGTGCTAAAGCAATCCCATTAACGTGGGCTCCAGATGAATATTTTCGAGTCCACGTCACCACTTTTATAGCCATTTTATGGCGGCATTTAAGCTCTTTTGAGGCCAACCCTTTAGAGAGCTCGAGCCAACCCTATTGATGGTAACAGTGGCTGGAGATCGTAAACTCGATAGTAATCACCGTACTCTGTACTCTTGGTAGGACTCGGCGTTCGTCCCATCTCTCATTCCGCTGCAGATACAAGCAATCAGGGCATCCAAAAATCTCACACGTCCCCGCCCCACACGCCCCCTTCCCGTACCTCCTCCCCCCGCCATCGTACCCCTTCCTTCGCCCTCCACGTAAATGAATCTCTCTCTCTCTTCTCTTCTTCTTCTTCTTCCCGTTCAGTCACCCGTCCACAAACAAACAACACAGGCGCATTTCTCCGTCGAACTTCG
>NC_089767.1:25542008-25559508 GCF_040412425.1 Macrobrachium rosenbergii | reverse complement strand
AGTGCATGCAATAATAAAAAAAGATGACAAATGGCTCCTAAATTAGTAAGCACGGGATTAACACGTGCTAGTGAAAGTGACGTCATCGAACCAGGTGTTACTATTTTTAGGTTTCAGGTGTTGCGTTATTTGGAACACAGCCTTAAAATGGTAATAGTAATAGTTTACTAATCCTAATACTAATAGTAATGATAACAATAATGATAATGGTGGTTTTATCTTTATTATTATGCACATATATTTATGATAAAAAACCAAGACGTGTACCCGCTCGAAAATCTCGTAATGAAATGCTCTTATGTATAAAAAAAAAAAACTGTAAAAAGTGCGCCTCAGTTTCTTCGGCGCAATCGAGTTTTCTGTACAGCGTATGATGCTGTATGAAACTTTCAGCCACGTCCCATGAAACTCTCAGCCGCGCCTCATGAAACTTATAGCCACGGCCCGGTGGTGGCATGTGTTGTTGGCACCTATAGCGGTGCCAGACTCACGATCATGGCTAACTTTAACCTTAAATAAAATATAATCTACTGAGGCTAGAGGGATGCAGTTTTGATGTGTTTGATGGTTGGAAGGTGGATGGTCAATATACCAATTTGCAGCCCTCTAGCCTCAGTAGTTTTTAAGCAGAAAAAGTGCGGACGGACAGACAAACAGCCATCTCAATACTTTTCTTTTACAGAAAACTAAAAATGGAGACAACAGAAGAGGCGCAAGGTAAATAAAAAAAGCAAAACCAATAAATATACATAAACAACTGTTGCTAAATGAATCAGTCAGAAAAATTACATCTGCTATACTCTTAAATCCCAAAGCACCTCAGGAGGGCTGACTAAGCCACTACGGGTAAGGTATTGAAAGACTTTTAATACTGCTGAGTGTGCTACCTTGTCACCTCAACCAAATGCAGTTGATGACGTCCTTAGAAATAAATAACACCCATTAATTCGTCTGGTATGGCCATTAAGGTCAGTTTAGGTATTCCCTACTGAACAGAGCTTGCAAATGATGGCCAGAATTTAAATTAGACGATGGTCTCAATCATATTTGTATTTTATGGGAAAATAGCTGAGTTTTTTTTTTACAAGAAAAAGACCCCATGGAGCTTTCTCACATTCAAGAGGGAGCAACAGTATCAAAACAGCGGCAGATCAAGGATCTAAAGCAAGTTACAAGCAATAAAAACACTTCTGAAAGTGAAAGAAGCCTTGTGAGCAATATCTAGCTTTCCGGTTGTTTGAGAAACTCTGTTAACTGCCGTGAAAAAGCTTTGAGCCAAAGTAATATCAAGCATTATCGAATATTCAGAATGATTGTGTTACCAGTACACGAAGGCAGCACGATACACTACTCACTGTTGATAAATCGATAAAGTCGTGGTTTTTTTAATAGTTTAGCTTCTGAAGCTATAGACTGCACAGCTCTCTGATCCACAAGGGACCCCAAACACTATCCTAGGGAACTCCAGTGCTCTCTGACCCACAAGGGACCCCAAACACTATCCTGAGGAACTCCAGTGCTCTCTGATCCACAAGGGACCCCAAACACTATCCTGAGGAAGTCCAGTGCTCTCTGATCCACAAGGGACCCCAAACACTATCCTGAGGAACTCCAGTGAAAGTAATCATACGTTTAAGGAAGGCTAAAAACGCCGGTTACTTGAGAAAAATGATGAAGGAGATTGCCACATAACCTTCATTTTCTAAATTTGTGGTTAACCAGTCAAAACCTTCCCTATAATGAACGAGAACGATTTTGACTTGTGGTTACAGTAAATATTATATTGAATGCATTCATATTCAAATGGGCATCACAAGTATTTAATTGCACATAACCCTAAGCGTCTAATTTAGGCACTGTTGGTTAGCCAATCAAAATATTCCATAAAATTAATTAGACCAAGTTTGACTCATAGTAATTTTCAGCATCATCTTGAAAGTAGCTATTTATTTATTTAAATAGGCATCACAAGTACTTGATTGCTTTCTATATTCATGTTGCTTCTCAGCCGACAAGCGTCTTAATTAGAGATATTATATTTCTGCAAGGGTTTAGAAGTCTAAATTTCCCAGCAGCATTTAAGAACACTGGGTGACCGAAGATTAAGCTGAAATTTTTGCTTCATAGACCACTGGGAACGGACAACATAATACGTAATTTCCTTTCACCTGGATAGAAGATAGATAGATAAAATATACAATTTAGGCCGGAGGCCAAGCTCTGGGACCTATGAGGTCATTCAGCGCTGGAAAGAAAATTGGGAGTAGGTAGGTTTGAAAGGAGTAACAGAAGGAAAACCTTGTTAGAAGAAGCTGGAAAATAAGATGGAAGACAGCATATGCATGGAGGCACAGTAAAAGGAATGAAAGCCTATTTTTCACTTGGAGGAATACGAATTTGTAATGAAAACCAACAAAATAATGCAAATTTCAAAATAAAGTATCTTTTAAATATCTTTTAATTAAATAATCAATTAACATACTTCAGTCACCACCCTGACTTATCTACGTTTCAGAGTTTTTCATAGCCCCTTTTCTGAACAGGTGTTATTAACAAGAACACAACAGAAGACTGTTCGGTATGAAGTGTCTCTTATCAGAATGGTTAGTGAACATTTTCCACTTATTGATTAATAACGGACTGATAGAGATGGTTCTCACCCGGAAAATATTAACCTCCTGTAAAGATGATGCCGGATTGTCGTAATTACAATAATATCTCTGTGGCAAATCTGCAAATATATGAAACGATCTTACTTCTAGAAGACTTGCATCTACGTAAAAACGATCAGCGTCAAGATGAAGCCTGCCTACTCATACCCAAACCTGGTTTCAAAGACTCGTATATTACGCAGGCATGGGAAGGTTATCCTTAAAGAACAAGAGAAATAAATAATGTCCTGCAGCTAAGGTAATGCTAAATAATGCAGCTTCTTTGACACGTTTTCAATGGGAATAACGAAAGTATAAGATACAGAAAGCATACAGAAGTGGGAAAACTAGGTAATTTCAGAAAGACACAAAAAAAAAACTCATGGAAACTGAAATGCATCGCCCAAGTAGATGGTGAACATGTTCGCTAAATCCCTCAGCTCCTGACCTCCCCTTGTCATGAGAAATTATTGAGCGCCAAGCCGGCCTCAAATTGATACAGCTCCCTTTGCTATTAATGAGAGAGAGAGAGAGAGAGAGAGAGAGAGAGAGAGAGAGAGAGAGAGAGAGAGAGAGAGTTATGTTGAGGGTGGCGTGGGAGATGCGACTCGCGAACAAGCAACAGGTTGTCAGCAGTCTTTAAGCTAGCCGCATTGCAATCATCTCTCGAGCTTTTATGATAATTTTGGATATCGAGATTCACTCCTTTTCACCATTTTCCTTCAGATTTCCTAAGGTTCACATTAAAGAGAATCTCTGTTCGCCATAAAACCAAAAGCGTGCAAGTCCTCTAGGTCTGATTGACTTAGTTTTAAATACTTTGGAATCCAAATAATCTTGAAAATGACCAGTAATTTCTTCCTTTTCATCATTCTCTTTTAAAACTGAGGCTTCTCTTCCCGACTGAATTCGTCATAGCTAGATTTAAAGGTGAGGGTCACGCAGACCGCATACCATTGACAAGGCCAGAGAATACATTACAAAATATGAAGCTAAATCAATAATATCAAAGTTGTTTATTACTCATACATTCTTCGAAAAGAAACGTCTGTCGACGGTACCACTTTCACTCAATATCATGCTCTATCTTATGAGCTTTGGCTTAATAACATTCGAACGCATGTTCTTTTACTTGGGATTTTTTTCACATTATTTGATACGTAGCTTTTTTTTTTTTTAGTCGAGAGGCTGTTCTTATGTCATTCTTTATGTCCTCATTTGAGAAGCACTCTGACACGTTGCAAAGCAAGAAAAAAAAATCTAGTTTCATTTGAAAGAAATACAGGCTGGACTCATTTTACGTACTTTGTCAACTTATAACTCGCATTATGGCGTCTCAATCATGCAGTGGCGCCTAAAATGACAAAAAAAAAAAAAAAAACTACACCAATCTTTCGCAATGTTTAATGATACTATATACGCAGCCTTTGCTCCCTTCTGGCTTTAGATGAGACTTCGAGTATCTTCCAGCTCTCTCCGTTCAGAGTCTACGGGCACTTGTTAGCCTGTTTTCTTGTGGTGTGTAACTGATTTCTGGTTTAACTTTGTGTAACTTGATCTCTCCTCAGAATATAAAAGTTGAGTTTCAACTTGAAAAACGTCAAGAGTTATCCACTGCATCACGATCTTCAGAGAACGAACAGTTCTATATTTGTATTACAAACACGAGATATAAATTCTTACAGAGATTGATTGGTTTATGAAATTTAGTCTGTCAAGCCAAGCACTGTGACACTTTCGGCCATTTAGCGCTTGAGACGATAAAAAGACGGAGCAAGAATAGATAAACAGATCAAGACAATAAAGAAAATGAAGTACAAGAATCTAAAGAAGTAGGAGTTAGAGGTGTTGGACAGCAAGGCTGAAGAAAGGACGCAGGAATGGATGTAGGGCAGTAGAATGAAAAGCGGGTGCAGCTAAGGGCCGCAGGGGACGCTTCAAACACCCTTCACTTAGGCCTACGTGAGGTGCACTGACGGCACTAACCCTCCTACGGAGAATTCCTCGAAGGAGGCATATAGTCAAACAGCTGTTTCCTTGGCACAGTCACTCCAAGGCCGTAGGCCTACTTGGCACCAGACAGTCATAATTTTGTCTTACAAAAATAAGGCTTTTCAAAATAGCACTGGCAAAATATTTACTTTTTTTTCATGCAGGAATGTCAGCTCGTTATTGTGGGTTTAGTTTCTAAGGAAAAACGGAAGATAGTTTACGTAACACCTTGGCACTTCAACCATTTTTTTTTTTTTTTTTTGCCATCTTCAAATATTTCTTGTTTATTCTGATAATGAAGAAGAAAGGAATATTGCCTTACAGATTTTCTGCCGTAAACATGTTTTACTTACAGTTGCATCCTTATCTACTTTTCATAAGTAGAATGTCACTTATTTAGTACATCAGTGTATTTGTACTGCTGTGGTCGTATAATGACCCAGCCGCTACTATCAGGCAATTATATTGTTACAAATACTACAATTAATAATAATAACAGTAATAACAACACTGCTGTTTACGTCAGTACTGATATTAATGATCCATATCAGTCCTTTCTTCCGGAACTTGCGACACCGGCCCCGCCCCCCTTCCCACCCACCAGCAAAAAATGAAAAACGTCAGTGATATTATCTGAGGTACTTTACTGTAATGTTATTATACCTGATGGCCCTTTCAACCTACACCAAGGTTCTATATGGCTAGTTACCTTGCGCTAATTCTTGGCTGAGGGCTGGGTCTTGATGGGTGATTCTGTTTCTCTCTCTCTCTCTTCTCTCTCTCTCTCTCTCTCTCTCTCTCTCTCTCATATGCGCACACAAACAGTTGTTCACTATTTTATGAAAGTATTTATAGACTTATTTACACTCACAGTATCAAACACTAATATATACAGTATATATATATATATATATTATATATATATATATATATATATATATATATAGTATATATATATATATAAATACATGCAGTATATAGTGTATATATACAATTGAATATATATACAGTATATATACATATATGTATTCATACATATATATATATATATATATATATATATATATATATATTATATATAGATATATGTATATATGAATATATATATATGATATATGTATATATATATATATATATATTATATATATATATATATATATATATATATATATATATATATATATATATATATATATATATATATATATATATATATATATATATATATATATATATATATAAATACATACAGTATATATATGTGTATATACAATTGAATATATATACAGTATGTATATATACATATATGTATCCATACATAATATATAGATGTATATATATATATATATTATATATATATATATATATATATATATATATATATATATATATATATTATACATATATATATATACTGTATATAATATATATTATATATATAATTATATATATATTGTGTATATATATATATAATTTCTGTCACTTTTTCTTATATTCACAAATATTTAGCCGCAAATATCGTTTAATATCGAATTCACTATACTTTGGGAACAGTTTACGCCCAAGGGGAATTATAATTGGCAAGCACCTCGTTCCCATGAGGATTCCCACCGTTGCCCACTTAAGGAACGTCTTCGACTTAATCATCATCTTGTAATTTCAATGAAAAAAACAATTAAGTTCCGAAGGACCAAATGTTATGGGCATGATGTCGTTATTTAGAGCCTAAATCAGTTTTCTTTAGACTAGCTCCAATGTCTTGTGATTTTTCCAGAAAGTTATGAATACCATTGTGTACGCTGCGCCTTAGCTGCATGGACTTTCTACCTCTAATCATAATAGGATGGAATGGAATAGAATATAAAATTTAGGGCAAAGGCCAAACACTGGCACCTATGAGGTCATTCAGCGCTGAAAGGGAAATTGAGAGTTGAAACGTTTGAAAGGTGTAACCGGAGGAAAACTTAAAAGTTAAGTATACCTTAGTTTCACCAGACCACTGAGGAGCTGATTAACAGCTCTCCTAGGGCTGGCCCGAAGGATTAGACTTATTTTACGTGGCTAAGAACCAACTGGTTACCTAGCAACGGGACTTACAGCTTATTGCGGAATCCGAACCACATTATGACGGGAAATTAATTTCTATCACCAGAAATAAATTCCTCCAATTCTTCACAGGCCGTTCGGAGAGTCGAACGCTGGGCCAACAGCGTGCTAACCGAGAGCTCTACCCACCCCTCCAATAAAGAACAATTGTTAGTGAGGCTGGAAAGTAAGATGGAACGAAGGTACAGTAAAAGGAATGAAAGGGGCTGCAGCTAGGGGCCGAAGGGACGCTGCAAAGAACCTTGACTTAAGTAGTGCCTACAGTGCACCGCGTGAGGTGCACCGACGGCACTATTCCCCCACCTTACGGGGTATCATAGGAAAATAATCATTCAGACCCTTGTAACTGTTATACCATGCTTATAACCCATCATCGTTAAACTCAGACCAGCAAATCATTAACTTAGGTTATCAACGGACTAAGCAAGACTTGAAAAAGGCCAAAATATGTACAGTTATTCTGCACATAATGAATCGTTTAAAAACCAATCGGCACTTATAACATGTTGAATGGAAAAACTCATTAATATGCTAAATAACCTGCGGCTATTGACCGAAGGAAAACACAGTTGTCGTATAATAAAAATTCTCCATATTTCATACTTTTCCTATTTCGTTTACTGTAACGATCATCTTTAGAATTCTATATGAAATCACTTATACCCTTCAACACTTAAAACCACACCTGCGAGAAGGCCTATGGCAAGCGTCAGTGCTGGTACGAGCCAGTTTAAGCCAAAACCAGCAACCGGTAATTTGGGGAATTTTCCCAATGTGCATCGGTGCGAAGGTTCCACTACACTTGAACGATGAGCATCGGGGTTTTCTCATTCAGGAATTAAAGAAAAGGTTGAATTCTGTGTAATTTACTAAAACTTGTAAGAGGGTACCTATTATATAAAGTGTTATTGGACCAATGCGGCACCTGGGTGATTCGCTGAGGCGTTCTGATATGGAGGCGAAGTAATCGAATGGTATACCGATACAGAGATATAAGAATGGTATACTGTCACAGAATTTGTGTAGTAGTCACGTTAGGGCCGAATCTATTAATACGAGAACAAGGATTTTTGCTAACTATTTGCGAATGCATTATTTCATTTGTATATTTTTACTAAGTATATTCTTGCTACTTCAAAATATTGAAACCCTAAGCAGTATCTAAGCTACATTTTTCAGTATGTCCCCACCAACATATTCGCGTCTCCCCCGGGGCGATGAAAAATCACTGGTTCTGTATCATGACTAGTTACTGCTGCAGTGTGGGGTCTGCGATGGGAGGTTGGAAACATTCTTTGGAAGCTTGAATTTCAAGCCAACGGCCCCTGTGTGCTTTTTCCATGAGAATAGGTTTCATGTACTATAATAATAATAATAATAATAATAATAATAATAATAATAATAATAATAATAATAATAATAATAATAATACTGCTTTTCCTTTTCGTATGAACTACCAAACAGACTGTTGGGTCTAGCTCAGAGATATTCTTCACTCCGCCCTCAGTTTTTTCCTAATACACTACATCTCGTAGGACTCGTAGTAGGGATCAAGTTTCACGCAAATCCTACAGTTACAAAAAGAACCGCATGACCTACGATCACCACACGATGAAAGTTACAGATACAGCATCCATTGTGAGACCCGTCGTGTTTGTTAGATGAAAAGCACACTTTCGACGGCCAAGAAATTTACGATTTTTCCTCCTTTGGGGTTTATGCTAAACACGTTTGCCTCTAATGGGCAAAAGAACACAGATTTCTTTCATATTTTGTTTATACGAAAAATTTTCCTTAATCATTCTACAGTCCCCGCGTTTCATGTTTATTCGAAAGTTTTTCCTTAATCATTCTACAATCCCTGTGTTTATTTGGTTTGTTCAAAAATTTTTCTTTAATCGTTCTACAATCCCTGTTTCATTTTATTGGAGAAATTTTCCTTAATCATTCTACAATACCTGTGTTTCTATAATACCTGTGTTTCATATTTTATTGGAGAAATTTCCTTACTCATTCTACAATCCCTGTGTTTCAAGTTGTTCTTTCGAAAAAATTTTTTATACAATACCTGCGTTTCATATTTTGTTTATTCGAAAAATTTTCTTAATCATTCTACAATCCCTGTCGAATGCCTGGATCATAACTAATTCCAAAAGCCATTCAAGAAAGCTATAAGTAGTACATTTTTATCGGTCTTCCAGCTTCTTAAACTACCTCATCAAAGCAAACATTGAGCGCTTCTTTGAACTTTCGAGTAAGTTAGCAACTTAACCAGCTTGGTACCTTAGTTCCCTATTCAATTATTGAATCTTTCTCTCATGCTTCCTAGGTTAAGCTAGAATAGTTTCATTTGTAGTGCTTCGTAGGAATTTTATCCGTGTTAGTAAAAGTAATTTTTTTCTACCAGATAGTTGTGCAGAACTGAAATCCTCACTAATTGCAAAAGTCAATTAATGACTTTCATTAAACTAATGTATTTTAACCCTTCAGGTAAAGTAAAAAAATTTGCATTTGCGGCAACTATCGTAATTTATTTCACGCTTTTAAAATATTAATACAGGAAAACAATCTGTTAGCACTTTTTTACACAAATTTAATCACTTTATATCAAGCACCGACGTAGTATGGAATAAATAAGCGCAATATAACACTGAAGTACAAACATTCCTTCTCTATTTGCTAACAGAATTATAGAACAGTTACAAAACTACTCCTGCAGCTCAGAGAGAGAGAGAGAGAGAGAGAGAGAGAGAGAGAGAGAGAGAGAGAGAGAGAGAGAGAGAGAGAGAGAGAGATTTATAAAATACCATCTGCACGTCCTGTAATTTATTTTTGATATATCTTCTTGATATTACATGGGCGGAAAGGTCTGCAATTAATCCATAATAAAAAACCCAAAGCTCTTTTTCAATAGGAAGGCGGAGAGATGCTGCCCCGATACACGATAACCTGGCGGCTGTATCTATCGGATAATACATTAGCATTCAGCTCCTCGTCCATTCGGACCATCCATTAGCGGCTACCTTTGTTCCAGAGTACTACTTTTCAACCTTGGGCGCCACCTTACGGTCTGGAAAGGAGATATAAATAAGAGTTATAAATAGAAGTCTTGCAAACCATGAAGATACCTCATGTTTTGGTTTGTTCAATGCCAAAGCCAAATGGTCAAGGTACGTAATGTTTACAATTAAAAGGAACCAGTTTTTTTAAATCTGGTCTGTTCCATTTATTCATGAGCTCTTACACTAGAAGAAATATTTCTTAGGGTCAGTGTCAGCGGCTTAACAGGAAGGTTCGCCAATAATAATTGCCCAGTATCTTTACGGAAGTGTCTTGGTATGCAAGGTAGGTTACACAACACGAGCTCACAGAATGTAGGGGAGCAGAACATTTTAATTGATGAAAGACATTTACCAAATTTATGAGCGGAGGTAGAAACTGCGGAGGTAGAAACACGCAGACCACCACCTTACTAACTGGTTAATTTTCTGTATGGCCAGAAAAATTCTGAAATCTTTCTAAAACTATCACATACGAAAGGCTGCAACTGCAAAATGCAAAATGAAATCCTGTTTATCAAGAAATATAGACCTAAAAGAGGAACTTGTCCAAGAAATCTAACAACCAAGGTAAGTGTTACTGGAAGACCCACAATCTAAAATTGCTTCTCTTCCTAAAATCTCTGAAATTATAGCCGTAGTAATAATTCTTAAGGGCAAAGAAAATTGTAATATAAGAAGACTCACGAGTTGTTAAAATCTGTAAGATAGCAGCAACATGAAAGGATGAGAGAATAGATGGCGATGTCTTGCTACAACTCCAGACATGTAAATCATACAAATATAAGTAAAAGATGTCTAGTGCAAGATCCTTAAATAGCACAAAGACGCCAGCAGGAACCACTTATAATAAAGGGGACTATATCTCCCTTGTGGTCATAAAAGTGGCTGATCGTGGATGAAGGGAGTAAATCAATTTTAGATTTAATTGTTACTCTAGTAAGTAAAGAATCGCCCACATGCATATCTAAAGGGGAAATACAGGAACTAAAATTTTCACTTCTGAAGTTTAATTCTAACCGTCCAAACCAGGAGTCCAGGAATCTGACTTTCCAGCAGTCACAACACCAGTAGGTATGGCAACTGAGGAGCTCTTTCACAGTTTAAATAGGAGTACTGAATCTTAAAATCCCAGGAAAGGAAGATATTTAGAACAATACCAGCCCTTGCAAAGGATCACTACCGTTGGGGACATGAACCTGCCCCACAAGCCAACGCGAAGGCATACTAAACCTGGTCAATCGCACAATTAAAATTCAGTTACCGCCGAGACTAAGGGATCTCAAGTACAGCAGAAGGCGAGAAACCAAGGTTACCCAAACGACTGAACAAAGTGTATGCTTCAAAGATTCTCAACGTAAGGGGAAGAATAAAAGCCTTAAGTACAACAATTAACCAAATTGGATACAAAATCATAATCAAAACAAATCACTTAAAGCCTTTCACAATTGTTACCAAACGAATACAAAGAGAAATGACCGATTGAATTAAACAAATACCAATAAATCAAAAGTCACCAGGGGAGTTGGTTAAGCACCAATTGGCCTTGGCTGCTATGCAGGAGCCAGTAAAATCTGCCATCAGGAAGTTAGAATGTTAATGGTATAAAGCTGAGCAATTTCATTATACAGGTTAATTATTTCTGTTATTACTAAGCATGGTTTGCTCTTTGTATACAAACCACTAACATTTCTTCTTAATTCAGCCAATATCTAATATCTAAATTTTAACAGATTAATTCATGTTATATGTTTCAAAAATACCAAAAAAAAAAAAAAAAAATCAAAAGGACAAAGTAAGAATAACATTAAAACTATCTGAAAATCATTGATTGAAGTTCAATAGCTTTTTGGCCTCAAAACTTTAAAGTAAATTAAACTTTAAAGTTATGGACAAAACGACAAAATTAAAACTATTACTGCTGACCTTCGAGTTTTAAGTGCTATGTTTTAAAAATTGTTAAATATTAAGTTAATGAAATTCAAATTACGTTAGTGTAAAAAATTATTAGCAAAAATTACGTGAATTCATAAATGCACGAAGTCAAGTTACTTTAACGACCTTTAAAAGAAAATTAAGTTACTTAATAACTAGTCTAGTGCACCTATTCACCTGAAAAAAAAAACCTCCCACGAAACTGTTCGCAGGCCCTAAGGCCTACGAACAGCTCATGGGAGGGGCCTCCACCCCTACAGGAGCACCACCCCAGTAGGGGTGGAGGTAAAAAAAAAAAAAAAAAGTTAAGTGATTAGATAACCGATTTATAAGGAATGACCTCAACACAGCAATGGTCATTGATTGAATGAAATAATGAATTTGGTTTAAATAACAGAACTAGAATCTCACCTTTGGTTATCCAAACTTTAATTGCCAAACCAAAAGTGTTTTTTTTCACACGAGCAGTTTCAGAATGGAATTTAAAACGGTTCACAACGGCATAAAAAAAAAAAATAAAAAAATAAGGAAAAAAAAAAAGTTACGTAATTCAAATGCTGATTATGATGATCAGGATTATCCTGCATTCTAAATTGATTAGCCTTAATGATTATAAAAAGGCGAAAGACAAAACCAACCACATTTTTGTTAAGTGTAGAAAAAGCTTACAATAATAAGACTTTACGCTCTTATTTGAAATTCCGGCAGATCTCTAATCAGACTGAAATACAAGACAAAAAAATGGAAACTAACCTTGCAATTTCAAAAATTTTAAGATCCACTCGGCAGAAAATGGCAATGCTCTTTGACAGAGAATTTCTGTGTTGTACTCACCAGATCCTGAAACAGTTTCAGTATTAGTATGGAACTAAACGCTTGACCCGTTACACTTTCACTAATGATTGTTATAAAGAATGGAAACTAAAAGCCTATATTTATCAGGTGAAAAATTTCCTGAGTATCATTAAATTTCCAAGTAAATTTCCAATTAAAATGGTTCAAGTCCACCATTCACCTTTGTCAATTATATTAAAGTTTAAACAACCACTAACTTAGTAGGAATGGTTAGGCTAATTTAGGCTAGTGCAGCCGAATGATACGGAAAAATAGACCTAAAAACAAAACAATTGTTGCATGAAGAACCTACGTAAATTCTAAATTAACCATGACATAAAAATAATTTATGTATAGGACAGTTTTAAAACTATTCGACCAAGAAGGGTTACCAAAGAAATAACTGCCGCAACAAGCTACTTCATGTAACACAGCAAGAAATTTCTAAGGACTTAAATACACTTAAACGTTAAGGATAATATGAGTTAAACTACAGTACTAAAACTTAAAAATAATAAATCTGAAACTTAACGTCTTCTCAGTAAAAAACTCTTACCTTTTTTCGCGTAGACCTTCCTCCTGGAGCCCACAGAATATCAAGACATTCCGCTACGAAATCCTACGCGCCTTGAAGACGATTTTGCACTAAACACTAGTCCATAAAATGCAGATTCCCAGCCTTCAAGATCGTAACAACGCTGCTAATAACCGCCGTGACAACCGTAACGAGAAACTAAAGCGCCCGATTTATGCGCGCTACAAGCACACCTCGCTGACGTCACTCAGCAAGGACGATGTAGGAAGCGTCTGAAAAAATGGACAAGGTACAAAAGAAGAAGCAATCCTTACTCTGTATTCTTTGTTGTTGAAATTTTATTTATTATTCTTGTTTACATTTTCATTTTTAAAAATTTATTCTTCATTACAGGACGTGTACTGTGGACAAAGAAAAAATAAGATTGAAGATGAAAGTGTAGTACAAAATACATAATTAATAAATGTCGAAACTCAAGGGAAAAACATTTTGAAATATTCGTTGACGCCTCTCAGTCAAAATCACGAGGGACAGAAAGAAAGCTGCTAGAAATCTTAATCCACGAGCAAATATGAGACTTCGTTGTTTTATGTACATAACAAACATCTTAAATTAGGTTTATTTTACTGATATGCTGCATCTCTTAAGATTATAAGCCAAGCGGAACAGCACATTCGGGGTTTTACATTTGTCGTACAGCTTCCCTTTGTTTTCCTTTGTCCAGAATGAACACTACAATATCTATGATTTTGCCCACCATAATAAAATGTTTCGTCATTCTGAACTTCGATGAGATGTTCCTTTTCTTTAACTCTTCTTCTTCTTTCTTTAACGTGCTTTTTCCCATTTTTGTATGGGTCCTAAACGATGCCATCATTTTTGAAAAAAATTCTCGATCGGCTGCCCTGCCTGACATCGCTTACCCCGGTAGCGTAAAATTCATACCCGACCCAATGCCCTTTCTTCCCAGCAGCGAGAAGTTGTTGCCGGGTAGGTCGAGAGTTCGAGACGTGAGATGTTTGTGATTTTAGAAGGTGTTGTAGTGGCTTTGTTTTGTGATTTGATTACCCATTTGCTTTTTACAAACCTATCCGTTGACATACTCCCGGGATGTCTACACGGATAGCAAAGTCCGGATTTGAACCTCGCGCCACAGAGTAACCGAAATCGAGTATGGGTCCTAAACATCGAAAAAAACTAGTTATGAAAACTAAAAAAGCCAGCTGAATACAGAAGTGGAAAGGAGAAAAGACGAAAATAACTAGAATTAAAATAACAGCTGAATACAAAACCCTAAGAATTATGAGCATTCAGATTCTCTCTAAAACTGAGATGAAGACAGCCATCAGTAGCGCACTCTCCCTCCAAAAATAGCAACGAAAATATTTATCGTTAGGGCGCGACTGACATTGATGAAAATACCAGGGCAGTACATCATAATGCATTCTGCTGATAGGTGTCTATTGCAGTTAGTATATATATACATATATTAGTATATATATATATATATATATATATATATATATATATATATATATATATATATATATATATATATATATATATATATATATATATATATATATATATATATATATATATATATATATAATATGCAATAGATATATATCATATAGAATACTAATCCTAGACAGCTATCAGCAGAATGCATCCTGATGTACTAATCGTATTTTAATCAACGCCAGACGTACCCTAACGATAAACATTTGTGTTTGTTCTATCGTTGTAGAGGTGATGGAAACATATCCATTATATAAAAAATCTGAAATAGTTTGATCACACGAACATGATAATTGCTTCCTTGCATACAGATAAAGGGATTTTCCTATAGATAGTGACCCCCACGGGTTTTAACCCGGTGTGTATCCACCTTTGCGGCGTGTTTAATACAAGCCCGTTGAGGATTACCGTAAAAGCATAAACAAAAGACTGTAAATATCATAAAGATCTTCTTCTTCTTTTAACGTGCTTTTTTCCTATTTGTATGGGGTAAGTACGATGCCTTCTTTTGAAGGACTTTGATAATAAAGATAATGACCCTAAAGAAATATTAGTCCTGGATGACGAGCCCCGAAAACCCTTGGGGGGTCACTATGTACGAATGATCCAGAAATAGACAAGTATTGATAAAAATAAGATTATCGGAAAAAGTTATCGGGCATAATGACCACGCTTTTGCCAAACAGAAGAAAAATCATTCAGCGAACATTTCAATGGAGGATACCATTCTTAACAGGCCTCGATGCTCGGCCACTTCCTAGCATTACTCTTTAATGGAATTACTTGTTTCTTTCTTTAAAATCTTCAGTTATAAACCCTCACAGACAGAGTCAGCGGAAAACAAACCCAAGAATGCACCACAGGAAAATCAGACTACAGAGAGAGAGAGAGAGAGAGAGAGAGAGAGAGAGAGAGAGAGAGAGAGAGAGAGAGAGAGAGAGAAGCTACAGGAAAAGGTGATAAATAAATAAATATGGGCGTGATCTCGGTAGGGTGACCACATCGTCCCTGCATGCGGACCTAATTCTTCTGGTTCGGTGAGACATTTCACCGTCATTGGTCACTGTTCGTCGAAGACACAACAGCGGTGGAAGACAAGTCACAGTCACTTTTCTCTCTCGAGTCAATTGGCAAGGGACAGCAAGGAAGGGAGAGCACATTAGTGAAGAGTGTAAGGTTAAATTAGCTGTGCAGATGGGCGACAGGAATTGTAAACAAGCAATACTTAGGCAGAAAAAGAATCGCAGAACAAATAACGCTGCAGACACGCGGAAGCTTAGTTTGTTATTCTTGACTCCTCTTCCTTCAGGTCTGAACTTGACAAGGACAGTCATAATGAGATGTTCTGTCTGTTGCTTTTTAAATATATATATATATATATATATATATATATATATATATATATATATATATATATATATATATATATATATATATATATATATATATATATAATGTGTGTATGTATGTATGTATGTATGTATGTATGTATGTATTATGTATGTATGCATAACTGAATCACGAAAATATGGAACGTGATGAATATATAAATAAAGATAGAATCCACGAAAGAAAGAAAAGCACTAGAGTGCTGCAAGGCCTTTCGACTTAATAGTCCTTTACTAAACGTATAAATATTTTATATTATAAATATTTATATATATATATATAATATATATGTATATATATATATATATATATATATATATACTATATATATATATATATATATATATATATACTGTGTATATATATGTACATATATATATACATATATACATATATATATATATATACATATATATATATATATATATATATATATATATATATATATATATCTGGTTTTATATATATATTATTTTTTTGCCGTTTTATGTGCTTTTGCAAAGCCCCAAGGACCCCTAACTATCCGATTTCTTCGCGTACCCAGTGTGCTCGAGTTCGGTGTCTTCATTTTATATCGATTTCGGGTTCAAGGCTTTACAGTAACAAACATATCCAAAAAGCGTAAAGGATTGGGAAGTTAGGGGTCACTGTAACTATTACTGAAACTATTATTTCATTTGCTGAATCATGCTTGAACTCCCGTGTAAAGAAACCTGCATCTCAACTACTGCGTACACCCACAAAGAGGTCTCACTAAGCTACTAATACTGCGGATGCACCTCTGTTTTCATACACTTTCACACCACCTACATAGCCCTTACTAAGTCTTCCTTTCTTCCTTCCTACTCATACTTCCAAATTTACAATCCTCTCACCAATCTGTCCTTCCTTATTCTTTCTACATGACCAAACCATCTCAGCAAACATTAATCCATCTTTCACTTATGATAACATTTCTAATATTTCTACTAAACTCCCCATTTCACATCCTATCAGTTTTCCCATGACGTAAGCTATGAACACAGATGACTTCCAGAGCTTCAACCTTCTTTCTTTCATTTGCATTCTATAAAGCCACCTCTCTTCCATAAAGGAGGGTTGGCTCAACAAACCTTTCGCTCACTACAAGCCTAACTTTCATAGACACTGCAAGTCTCTTCTAAGCTCTTTATACACATCCTGCTACCTTTCTTGCAACATTTGCAATTACCCTCTTGAGTTACCCAAAATACCTATTCGATCCAAGCATCATAGTACTGAATCGACATCCTAAGTTTATTCGAAATTATTCTGGTTTATAGGAAAGTAATAATCCAGTGTTTTCGAAGCCTTCTCAGACTTTGCTAAAAGAACTCTTTGATTTGGCATTGCAAAAATTATAGGATTAGAATTCATCCACTAACAAGAGATGTGTGTCATTTACGTAGGTGATGAATACTATGTAAAATTTAGTAAATGATCGCAAAGATCTTTTATTA
>NC_089767.1:25534508-25537008 GCF_040412425.1 Macrobrachium rosenbergii | reverse complement strand
ATACTAGTTCATCCCACTGCATGCAACATAAAACATACATATATCAGTCTACCTGTCTTTACATACATACATACATGCTGTATACTGTCCATTAGAGCATTAGATATTTTTCCTCTTAAAGAACTGAATGGGGATGAAGTTGAAAAGTCTGACTATTTTCTAAATACATACTCATCAGAAAATGGCAGGAATCTTAATGATAATACTGATATTACTGCCTATTGTGAGGTATTAGGGAGAAGAGTGGTACTGATGAATGTTGAAGACTTATAAAAAAAAAATTACACCTTAACAAAATTACACAGTATAAATATTTCGATTAAAGCAACCATGATGCTTCAGAGTTTGAACGGTTATGGATAAAAAATACAAAGAAGGCCGTCAGAAATCCTATGTCACTTTAGCCAAATCTGACGGTCCTAAAGTGAGAGGCATAACGATCTCAATTTGACGTCGGTAGTCACGACTGGCACTTTAAAAGGAAACATGGCGTTAATCTGAAATGTTTTCAGGATTCAAATATCTGAAATATCTATAAGATAAGAACGCATTTTCAAAGGGTCTCGTTACAGGACCTTGAATTGAGGTAAAAAAAAAAAAAACTAAGTCACTGATGAAATAGACATAAAAGACAACAAAAGGAAAATGGCATCACAGAAAGCAGCAACGGTCTGGTACCTACATTTCTATTTCTTTATTATTTTTGCACTGAATTATGGTGTTGGTGTCTCTTAGCCATTCTCTCGTCTGTGTACTGTTTCTCCAGCTGAGATCCTCAGAATTGTTTCGCCAAACGAAAACAAAAGAGCTGTTTCACAAAACGGAACTGAGGCAGTTTCATCCAGCTGATGGTAACCACTATCTAGGAAACTGAGACTTCAACCACAGAACTGTATCGCAAAACCAGAAAGTGAGCTGTTTCATAAAATGAAACTGGGTTACTTTCATGTACCTTGACGGTAACCAGTCTAGGAAACTGAGACCGCAACCACAGAACTGTTTCGCAAAACGAAACTGAGAACTGTTTCGCAAAAACTAGAAAATGAACTGTTTCACAAAACGAAACTGGGTTACTTTCATGTACCTTGACGGTAACCAGTCTAGGAAACTGAGACCTCAATCCACAGAACTGTTTCGCAAATCGAAACTCGGAATTGTTTCGCAAAACCAGAAAGTGAGCTGTTTCACAAGACGAAACTGATACACTTTCATTGCTATGGTGGTAAACACTATCTCGGAAAATGAACTGTTTCGCCAGAATTGTTTCACAAAAGGAAAATTAAAATATTATATTTCACAAAATGAGTGTGGGGCAATTTCATGAAACTGATGGTAAGCACCATCTAGGAAACAGAGCTCAACCTCAGAATTATTTCGTATAACGAAACTGATAAATGTTTCGCAAAAAGAAAAAAAAAGACAGCTATTTCACAAACCGAAACAGGCAGTTTCATTGGAATTTCTGCAACTGATAACATTCAAACCAAACGAAAACTCTTACTCTCTAGCTCACCCTGGCATTAGAAGAGGCCCAGAAGTAAGTTAGACTTATGCGAATGCTGTTTATTCTTAGTATTTTGACAACAATCCGAGAGTTGTTATTCTCGACGAGACGAAATTTGGCACAGATAGCAGAGGAATGAAGCCCCGTGCCATGGAGGGCACTTCGGTATGCCAGACGCTCCCGAGGGAGCCAAGAAGGTACAATGACACCCCCACGTGATGAGAAACATCACCCAAAACTCTTATTAGTTTTTCTGCGAGCAGATGTCCGCGGGGGGGCTCGATGTTACGAGGGTCTAAGAGCCTTCGCTCGCTCGCTTCGCTTTTTGCAAGTTTTTGCAGATTAGCCAAATACGAATTTGGTACGAAATTAACGATGTGAGTTGGGAAATACATTAACGATATGATTTCTCTATAAATTAGCAACGGCAGCATTTATTTAATGAATATTGTGTTCACTACCATAAGTGGTTGTGGTGGAAGTCGTGGTGACAGTAACTGCTACTGTCTCTTCTTCTTCTTCTTCTTCTTCTTCTTCTTCTTATTATTATTCTTCTTCTTCTTCTTCTTCTTCTTCTTATTATTATTATTATTATTATTATTATTATTATTATTATTCATGACGAGCGCATATCGGAAAACCCAAATAAATAAACGACAAGAGGAGAAACAGATGTAATTTGATTTGGAAGCATTATTCGGTACAAATAAAAGTATGTACTTAACACAAATTATGTATGATATTTGTGTGTATGTATGTATGTTTGTAAGTGTATATCATATACATATCAAGGTCAGAAGAAAATTGCAGTCAGAATTCCTTCAGTCTTTCCTCATCAACTGTTTATTAGGCAGCATTCAGTTTTCGAGTTCATAAAAAAACGTTAAATTTATAGATCAATAAACTACTTTAAAGTGCGTTGTCACCTCATTACGAGGCCCTTGAATCGACCAGACGCCTACGGTGGTAAATTCGGCAGTAATCGAACCACCTCGG